>NW_015386500.1:564908-603437 GCF_001527695.2 Protobothrops mucrosquamatus | reverse complement strand
GAAGAGGGTGTTGATTTACTTCCCAGAATTGTGGGTGCTCCACTACTAGAGGTTTTCAAGAAAAGATTGGACATCTATTTATTTAGGATGATATAAGGACTCCTGTTCTGGGCAGTATAAGGGCTCCTGTTTTGGACTGGAAGATCTACAAGGTCCTTTCCAGCCTCCTATGATTCTATATTTCTAAACCAGAGACTATTGTCATTTGATTAATAAGAGACTATTCTAGTTGCCACAGGCACCAAAGCAACATAATGGAATACTATCATTTCCTAAAGGAATGGACATTATCCAGGTAAATTCTGTTTGTTTCAACATGGATATCTTGATATTACAATTTTGGAAAAGAAAATAACTAATACAATGCAGAAACACAATTTACTTTTGTATCAACTTATTCTACTATGTATTTTCAGCTCTAGCTAATATATTGAATGATTGAATGAATTCTTTATTATGGCCAAAGGCCAGCAATGTTTTAATGTTTTGATTTTAGCAGTGAAACCTGCCTCTTTAAAAACTCAGAACTGCAAGCAATTGTGACTATCAAACAGGAGAACATACATCCCTGTTGGGTTTGGTTCTTTGTCCTGTTATCCCCCTCTCATACACATCTTGTTGTACACCAGAAGACTGAATAGCTGTACTAGATATTTTACAAGTTGTACAAAAGGAGATGTAAAAATAATTTCAAGTGCAATAGTCGGACCCTTCTATACCTATGACTTTAGTCTGCATTTATTCATAAAGATCATGCTATCTTGAAGGTAAGCAATATTATGCACAGAGCAACAAAAGAGTTAAACACAGTAAGTCAAAGAATTGAAATGCAAAGGATAAGAAATATAATTAAATATAAAATGTATCAACTCCATTCACTATACTTTTCTGAATCTATCTTTGCAATCCATCCTTGCTTACACCATGCCCATGCATAGCTTCATAGTTTGCCTTTGTTCCTTTAAAATTCTTACCCTTCTTTGAGAATCTCATCTCTTAACAGATGTTGCAACATATGACTTGTAGTCCTTGTCTTACAACCAATTGCTTAACAATCGTTCAAAGTTACAACAGACCTCCCCAGAGCTACTTAGGACCCATTTTGGGAGTTGTAACAGTTGCAGTCATGTGATCACATTTTGGGTCCATGCCAACTGGCCCATCTTTACAGCTACAGTATTTGCAATGTCCTGCATTCCTGTGATCTTGATTTGCTATGGTCTTTCTGGTTTCTAGCATTTACTTCCAATTTCTGGCAAAAAACACACAATGGGGAAAAAAAATTCACTTAACAACTGTTGTGTTAACTCAACTGTCCTAAACTTAACTGTCTTAAAAACCAGTAACTTCAAATCTGGTGATGTGATGCAATTTACAATCAGAATTCCAAGCTCAATTCCAGTCCTTAGTCAAGGATCACTTGTATGAATTTATTTCTGCTTCTTTGCCACTTATCAGCAGGATGAGGGGGGGAAGAGAATTTTCCTTGTTTAACTAAAATGCTGTAATAAAATACTGCCTGAAATCCAGATTTGGGTTTCCTTTACTATGTTAAAAAGTAATTTCAACTTTAGGTCAAATCTGGTAAACCCCAAAGTCTCATGGCACTTTCCCCAAGTCACTGACATTCTCTTCCACGTTGACCCATATCAAGGCTTCCCAACCTACATTTCAGAGAACCTATAAGCTGCAGTACCACATCTGGACAAACCTGGATGCAAGAATTAATTACAGATTGGCTGAATTAGTGCTTAGATATTTAATAAAATAAATATTTAATAGAATAGTAGAATTTCAACAAGGTAAAAAAGGAAGAAGCCAATGGCAACTCACTGTCATATTAGCTCCACAAAAACTACTGGTTGCTTTTAGTTACTTAACAGAAGTCTGGTTCAACTCAAGGTTAATTTTTCTCAATTTAGTATAAATCAAGATCTTGATTTTGTGCAGCATACAGCCAGTAAAATTGTTACCGGTATTGTAACTTTTCATAAACCTTTTAACGTATTTCCATAAAATATAAATTATTAATTTATAAACAGGTAATCCTTGACTTATAAGAGTTCATTTAGCGACTGTTCAAAGTTACAATGGCACTGAAAAAGTGACTTATTACATACATTTTTCACACTTATGACCACTGCAGCATCCCCATGGTCACGTGATCAAAATTCAGATGCTTTGCAACTGACTCATATTTATTATGATGGCTGCAGTGTCCCAGGGTCAGGTGATCAACTTTTGTGATCTTCTGACAAGCAAGGTCAATGGGAAAACCAGATTCACTTAACAACTGCAATGATTCACTTAACAACAGTGGCAAGGAAGGTCATAAAATGGAACAAAATTTATTAAACAAATGTCTCGCTTAGCAACAAAATATTGAGCTCAATTGTGGGCATAACTTCAGGATTACCTGTAATTTATCCTGGAGTAAGCCTTCCATTGCAACTACTCTGTGGAAGAGCTTTACCGCCCAGAGATCTGCAGAGCCCTCAGCTTGCTATTCCTGAGGCAATGTTTAAGAACCTGCTTTCCCCTCCCCGCCCCGAGGCTTGAGGCTAAATTGATTGTGTGGGGAAAGGGATCTCCTTTTTTAGTGGTGGTGTTTTTTGTGGTTTGCTTCCATATGCCAGTTACTTCATGCTACAGTATATATTGCTCCTTTTGTATTTCATTATGGTGTTATTTTTTAAGTCTCCCAGATTGTGGGTTAGTGTGTGTGTGTGTGTGTGTGTTTGTGTGTGCATGCATGTAGAAACATGTCAATTAAATTAATGTTAAATTCTCCAAATTATATATGTCAAGAATTTGGAATAAGTTCTTGTTTTGGAATCCACACAAATATATGTTCAATATCCAGAATTCAGCCCAAAAAAGGAAGTCTAATGTAGCACAAGCTTCTGTGGATAAAGTGTTATCCTCATCCAGCAATTGTATACTTGGTACAGAGAGAAAAAAAATCAAAATACTCATACCATCTGGAATTAGCCATTCCTTTGTTCAAGCATGTCCATTTATAGGACAGCAATAGAACCAGGAGGCTGAAATATCTCCCAATGGTTTGAATTATCATAATTTTCCCATCTGTATTACCTTTCATCAATCTCCTTAACATTGGAAATGCCCAGGTTAAAAGTTGTGTTAAGAGAATATACCAATAAATGAAAAAAATAGCTTTGATTGCTCCCCCAAAATAATCCTATTCCCTGCTTCTTCATATAAAAATTATTATTTATCAAGAAATATTAACTATTTATGATCAGAGGCATAAAATTAGATGCCCTTTGTTTTATTAAGTAACTAACACGCCCCACTCCTAGCAAAAGGACAATCCAACCTGCACAGGTCTAGATATTACTATACAATATTCTCTTATTTGTCAAATTACTGTAACAAATTTATTTTGTGTCCAATTCAGATAATTAGGTGATTATATATATATTGTTTCTTAAAAAAAACACCAAATGAATTTACAAAGCTCAGATGGGTCATACTCAAATAGTACTCCTTGATTAAGAAGATAGCTGTTCACATATGAGCCCAAACTAGGGTTTTAACAAGCTATGTACAAATTCAGAGCTGAAGTACTTTCTCATCTCTCATCTACCATGCCATTAAGAAGAGAAGAATTTGCTTCCGTTTCAAGCAAACTACAATGACACACTGCATGTGAACTTGAATAACCTATAGCTAATATTAAGAAAACAAATCAAACCATAAACAGAAGTGATGTTTTCTATAAAATATAGTTAATACTAATCAAAACTGAGTGAGATTCAGATATGAAGATTGCGATGGGATAAGAATAGAAGTCTCTTCACAGACATTTTGGAGAAGAGAGAAGAAATACATACAAGCTTAAGGCTCAACCATACTTATAGAATTAAACTATGTCTTGTTGTTAAAGCTAAATGCATCCAGTAAGGCACAAATTGATACCAAACTGTCCATTTGATGAAAACAGAACATGTGACTCAACTGATAAGAGAAAGATGAAAAGAATCCGCAGACAATTATCAATTCTCACCCAACCACTTTTTCATGTCAGAACCTGTGACAGAACAGTATAGTATGAGCCTTTTCTTCACTACACAGAGTTCAGTTAATCTGGGATATATTGCAAACATTTAATGATTTGAGGAAGGTCAATATACTTAATTCCGATTATGCAACACCATGTTTGAAGGGGAAAAAATCAGAAGTATTCTGAATTAGTTCTGAAAGACCTCAGGGCATTGCTAATCATTAGTTGCGTTGAGAAAATAACTGATTTAGTATCATATAAATGAGATTCTATATAAAAATGAGACCAGCGTGACCTTTGTTACGTAACATAATTAAGATGCTCAAAGACCCTTTAAATTAAGGGAATACTTTATATTTTTCTAACATCCAAATTAAAGCAATTAAATATATATTCAATTGGGTCAATAAATAAGAATTTTAAAATCAACCTTTTGAAAAATGTAGAATATGTTAGCTTGTTCCTATTTAAAGTGTATAATTAATGATTGCTGTTTTTATTAAATAAGATTTTTATTTATTTTCCCAAGAAATGTATACCAATTTTAAAGATGATACTACTGCTGGCATATCCTTCAGCATAATACACAAGCATACCTTAAACTATTAAGGAATACCTCAGTTGTAAGCCATGTTAAAATAAAGGACACAGGAGATAATTTGTTCTATAGTTGATTAGATGGCAAGAACTACAAAAAAAAAAGGTTGCATATGGCTTTTATATAGGAAAATCCATTTTTTGGAATCAGCAACAGTTTTCATATATATTTCCTTATTAATCTTTACTCCTGCAAATATGGCATTATAATACATTATGATTACCAAATCATGATTTACAGGCACTCGGTATCTTAAGGTGACTCACTCGGAGAGGAATTTATAACAAAGCTAAAGAGCTACAAATTCTTTTACACAAAGTTGTCACATAAAATCACAGAAAAAGTTAATGTAAAATATTATGTTTTTTTAAAAAGCCCGCCCCATCACACTGAGATTTTTTACAGAAACCTAAAACATAAAGTTCTAGTGACTGATATACCATAATTAATTAGCTGAACTCTATCTACAAGTATGTTAAAGAATGATTTATAAAAACAAAGCTTGTATTTTAAGACTGAGCTTGTTCAAACACTTCATAGGATCTCTTATAAAATATTCAACTAAAGCACTTAAATACTGGGTCTTACCAAAATTATTGCCAAGCTTCTTTATGAAATTTGTAAAAATTTCAAGAGTTTCAAAAAATGCCTTTCCCATTTAAAGCCACTCATTTAAAACATTATTCATGATATCAATACTCTGTACTTTTTAGTAAGATATTGATCATGTATTGTACTCAAATATGAACACAAAATAACAAAACAGTATCACAATAACAGTATTTGAGTAGATTTAATTATATAGCTTAATGAAGTAAAGCATTACGTGCAATAGAGTGAAAACACTCTCATAGGAAAAGTCCAAAATATATTGACTTGTTCACTATTTCACACAGGATGCAATGCAACAGCTTAAGTGTTGGATCTAATGTGCTATTTGCAGTATTGTACTCACAACAGGTGAGATGCTGGTTACAAGATATATTAAGCAAAACATGCATGTGGTTGAAAATTACACAACAAAACACCAAAAAATATTTAGTACATTACTTGTTGAAAAATACTTAATACTCTAATATGAATATCAAACAAGATATTTCATTAACCTAGAATACAACAAATCAAATATGGAGGGAAAATATTTCAAGCTATTAATATTACTGCAACTACTAATCCATAAATCAGGAATCAGAAATATTGTGGTAATGGGGAGGTTCTGTTTAATAAAGGTCATTATAACTCCTAGCTCCACAGCTATAAGATGTAATATCCTCTCTGGTACCTCTATGATATGCCCATGCATTACTGTTCTTGTTGACAGTCTGTTGCCTTGGAAATATTTCATTATTTCAGTTTTTCCATTTGTAGACCCTTGGCCTTGTGATATGAAGGCCACCCTATTTCATATTTTCGATTATCATTTAAGCAATCTTCTGGAGCTATTTATATAAAAGCAAGTGTTAGACAATGCATATCATCATTTATCATTGCCGTGTTTAAGCATATACTGTAGAAAGAAATACCAAAAAATGAACAGCTTTGTTCCACTTACTTTACAACAGCAGCACAGCAATAGGCTTTACAAATCACTGCAGACATATCTTATGCATTACATTTATGTCTATTTAAAGCACATTCCTATGCATATCTACTGAAAATGAGCCCCACTGAATTCAATGGTGATTACTTCCAGGTGATTGTGTATAAGATTGAGTTCCTAAGATATATCCAGAAAACTGTAAAACATTCAAAATTGTTTGTTAACACAATGTATTTTTAACATGAAAAATACATTAAATTCAAGTCTATGCTTTTTTTCTCCAAAATAAAATTTGAAAATTAACTATAGCTACTAGACATCATTTTAAGACTATTAATATTTATTAAAAGTTTAATACATTTGACTTCTATGCCACAATTATATTAACGTATAACTAAATCATAAGAATCCTGAAAATATGCCTTTCAAGCAAGCACTACATGCTAGTTTTATCTGAAATATCTAATTTATTTCAATGAGATGTGCACAATCCTACATTTGCTCACATGTAAATCTGTCATTTCAATTCAAAAAGTGTGCACAAAATTGTTGCCTTAATCTCTATAACAATTTGCAGTATTAAAAAAACAACCCAAGAGGTACAGTTTTAATTAATACTAAGATATAAAGTGTATATTAATAAAATATTGAGCATTTATCTATTGAAATATAATTCTATTCTTCAAAGCACTATGAAGCAGCAACAGTTTGACATATCATGTCTTATTTAAGTCCCTCTAATAATTCATGTATAATTTCTACATGTTAAACTAGTTGGAGCACAATAAACAGTGACAATAACTTAGGCCTGGGGCATAAAATTATCTGGACACCAGGGTAAGCTTTGGGTTATTGGTCTTTCATGAATTAAAGTTACCCCCACCACCACCCATTGAAATTATTACTCATTCCACTCCCTACACAGGATAAAACTACTCTGATCCAACCTTTAAGATGACAGCATCAGAGCTGAACAAGAATATGTTATTAAAGGGCATTAAATTAAATACAGTATATCCTCCTACAACTTCAATCAGAATTTCAGACCAAGTGTTATTTAGTACAGCTCTCAAGTGAAGCAGAATAACAAATTGCACACTTTGATTTACCTTCTTCGAATGCCAAATGGAGACAGGTGATAAAGAAAGCACTCATGCACAGGCTATGAAGTTTCCCCTAGAAATTAATTCTATCTTCAAGATTCCTATCTCAGAAAAATTCCCAAAATGGCACACAAATATGCCTCTGCTGCAGAGATTACTAAAGCTGTCCCAGCAAACATACTTATTACTAACAGAGTACTAGGCTTATAAAGAAGAATATACAACTCTATATACCAATAGTTATGTATTGGCTTTCTTTCCCTGAGATGTACAGCTTTACATATAGGATAAAGCACCCCTCTGTAATGAATGGTAAGGTACACATGCTTTTCAGTCACTGGAAGACACTGAAAGTTCATAGGAAAGGAGTAATAAAATAACTTCAAACCTAATTCCTAAATGCTACAAACATTACCAATATTTCCAACCTGACTCTATGCAAATGTTATTGGCAGTCGTGAAATGCAACAGTTTATACCATCAACTAAGCAATAAGTACAGGATGATGATCAAAGGTGGAATAGAGTTACTTGGATAGAGATATCTCAAGGAAAACTGAATCAGCTCAAATCCAAAATACCAGCTCTAAGGGTATAGATTACACATGCAGATAAGGATTCTCTTACAGACACATACAAATTTAAATTCACTCCCCGAGATGCTACTAGAAGCTGATTATTGCACTCTGTAAGTATTTAAAAGCTACAGTACAGTTTGGTAATCTATCAGCCTGTAATGTGTGGACATGTTACGTTTTTTAAAAATAGATTTTAAAATAGGAAATTTTATATCTTAACTGGCACGTGTACCAAGTCTGAGTTATTCAACAGAATCAGTTATGCTAAAAGTGAGCACAAGGGATGACAAATACCGTATGCACACTGATCTTTTCCTCATGAAATTGACCCTCATTTGGTAACAGCAGGTGAACTTTTAAAGTATGCATCTTGTTAGCCTTCCTTACAATGATGTTCTACTCCAGCTATCATGTTCCTTAGTCTCCAGGCAAGCTATACACCACCATCAGTTGTTTCCTATGATGCCCTACTATTTTGATCCCATTCTCATTAGCCCTCTACTTTGGGGTGGGAAGCCTACGGAGGAGGTTCAGTCCTATCTGGCTCAAAGGCCCTAATGCAGTAGTAGTCTTCCCAATTCCCAACTCCACTTCTAGAAGGAATAATTGTAATTATCCATAAAGTACTTTGAACATTCTCAGATCAGGTAGTATAGGTAATTAAACCCTGGCAAATCCTACCTCAAATTATTTGACAATATATTGCAAGAAAGTTCAATTGCCTTGGTAAGGAAGCCCACGTGGTTTTTTAAAAAGGTTTTCACAGCTCAAACTGCTATTCCTTCACACTTGCATTGTTTCCAGTGGCTCCTTCAGAGGTTTCCGCTACTTTCAATGGGCCAGGCAAGCATTTGCCTCTTCCTCAAGGCTTCCAGCTGGCATCCTTCTCTAAAGATGCACNCCCATTTGTCGAGACCATCCAGCCGAAAAGTTGCCTCCCGGGAATTCCGCCTCCCCCCCTCCCTCCGCCTCCCCCCCCCGTGCGCTCAGCCAGACACAGACGACTCCTGCGATGTGGGGAGGGAGGTACAGGCTCCCTCCCGCTGTTGCTGCTACTGGGGCGAGCCTAGCAAGTGTTGTGGATCTGGCGGCGGCAGCAGCAGTCTGCCGCCGCGAAACGTGCATGCACCACGAGAAACTCCCGAGACCCAGCAGCGCGAGCGGGTCCGTGGCCACCCCTCCCTCCCTCCGCTTTTCCCCTTCCCGGGCATGGAAGCCAAGCAAACCAGACCCAAGGTGGCGAGCGGCGGCAGCGGCGGCGGCGGCAGTAGTAACGACGGAGTGCCAGACCCAGGCAGGCACTGCTGCCTCGGGTTCAATATAGAGAAAGTGTTACCGTTCTCGCCTCGAAGGATCCTGCTGAAAGCTTGGCTTGGTGGGCGCCATCTTCCTGGGCTTTTTTTCTCCCCTTTCCTCTCTCCCTTACTTTTCCCCCTCCTTGTGTTGCTGTGTGGTGTTGTGTCTAGCGGCGGCGGCAGCAGCGGCGGCCCTGCTTAGACAGGCAGGATGAGGGAAAGTAGTGAGGCCAATGCATTGCGGGCTCCCGCTCCCCGGCGCAGCAGTCCTGCCGCAGGTTGCTTCGCTTATCTAGCGCTGCTGCTGCTGCCGCCGCTGCTGCTCTGACCGCAGCCGTCCATAAGCCGAGGAGCGGAGAGAGCCTAGGCTCCGCTGCCTCCGAAGACATACCAAGCCCGGCGACGAGTGGCCGGCCGCAGCCGAGTGAGAAAGCGCGCAGCCCCGGTGGGCAGCCCGGCCATTGGCATCGCCCGGCAGGTGTGACTAGGCACACGGAGAGGGAGCCCGGGGGACTGGCCTTAAGCGCGAGGCCAAGCCATAAGCAGGGAAGGGAGAAGTCTCTGTTCTTCAGGCTTGGCTGCTGTGGAAGTATTTGTGAGCATTTTCCAGCTGCTTCCCCAGCTCCGGCGCTCTGACTCTGGTGTGCAAGGGACAGGAAAGCCTCCGCTGCCGGCGCAACAACGCCACTCAGTTGCAGTTTCGCATACTTTCCTTCTCTGGAGTAGCAGAGCCAGCAGAGGAAGAGGGAACCAGACAGGGCTAGAGGGGAGGGAGGCAGACTAGAAAGCCGTGGGCACACAGTCGCTGCTGGGAGAAATTCCGGCAAAAGCCAGCGGATATTCGGGGAAGACCCGAATGCACGTGGGATAAAAGAAAAAAAATGGAGAACGTTTTTTTTAGAGGTGTTGGTTTTGTGTTTTTGTACATATACAATCGGTGCACAGATTTGAGCGCGTGTGCGTCTATTAGCATACGTGCATGTCTTTATGTACATAACCTATGTGTCTCTATGGAAGAGGAGCGACATCCTTCAGCTACACGAGCTGCACATGCGTCTGACTCTTGTCCTTCGTCCAACTACCGTATACAACTGAGTGGACGTGTGACTGCGCAAAAATGGGTGTAGAATTCTATCATCGGGACGTATTACTACCGTATTTCTTCTGGCATATCGATAGCTCACCCTGTTGGAGAAAGTTCATTTTGTTCTTATAGACTCCCACGGTACCGGATCATAAGTTAATGAAGAAATTTCGGATATAACAGGTGGAGACGGACAGAGTGGCTTTTCAGGATGTCACGGGAAAAAAACCGATTTTATTTTTTTAAAAAAGGGTCAAATTTCAAACGTTTTCCTATGAATATGAGTTGATTCATCTTAAAAGTTGCTCCGTATCACTAATTTACCCAATCGCTTCATGGGGAGGAAGAAGCAAGTAAGGTGCTTGATAAAAGTTAAGCGGAATGCAACAGATGCACGCGTGCGTAGGTATGCGAATAGCTGCATAAGGACTTTGCAAATGCGGAAAGTTTAGCTGGAGGGCGCAGTCAGTGACCCCAAAAATATGATCTCTGCCACTGGAGGCAGATAATTTGCCCTGTCTTAAGTCCCTCAGGGCTCCGAAGAGTAGATACAGCCGACCTAAGAAGCTTCAATGCAGAACCTTACAGCAATCTCTGTGCTTCTAAGAACTGTCTTCTGATTTAGCACGCGAGAAATGATTCAGTCATAAGGATCTACACTCAAATGAAAAGAAGTAATTCTTATAAAATAGGGAGTCCCGAGTTTTTATCCAGGGGAAATTCCATTAAAGCTGTCTGGAGACAGGGCTGTAAAGTCCCGTTTTCTCCACATGCTCAAAACAATGAAGTTTAACAGGTGTCATCTGGTTTATCCAGTGAGTGAAGGACTAGCAAAAATCCTTCTGCTTTACTTAACTGTATGGCAAAACATGGAAGAGGTTTTTTAATGGATTAAGAAGAAAATTGTCTTACTCTTAAGTGTCCATAGTTTTGGGAAAACAGAATTTCCTATGCATCTTAAAAATAAGGAAGCAAATATGGCATATATTGATTGTAAAAAACAGTATACTAAGAAAACTAAACTTGCAATTATGTTTCAATTAAGCTGGTAATAGAATCCACTGAGTAAAATGCTCCTCACAACAGTATACATATGTGTTATCTTTATTATGATAAATAGCTACAGGTTAGAGGGCATTATGTTTAAATAACCCTTATATTGCCAATTTATCAAATATATACTTATTTCTCCAATTTTGTATATCCTAATTAAAGAACTGTTTCATATACTTTTTTTCTATATAGGACAAAATCTGAGAGCTATTTTCTTATTTTTGTAAAAGTTTTAACATTTGAGCCTTGACTTTCCGTCTTTCTGCTCTCCTCTCCAAATTATCTGGTGACAACTAACTCATCAATTTCCCCTGGTAATTTAAGAAACCTGTTACAACAGACAGTCCCAAAACAGAGAATAGAGAGCACTACATTAACTTTATTCTTTATATCCATTGTAGATCCTTAGATTTTGTATGTTTATTTAAAATAGCACTGATCTTCAATTCCAAACCTTCATCAGCTATAAGAATCCTCTGCTGTCTCCTGAAATAACTTCATGATTTTCACACTATCTCAAAAGTGCATAAAGCAAAGGAACATACATTGCTTGAAAAGTTTACTAAACCAAACCATGTCTCCGGCACCAAATTTTATCCTCATGTTTGCTTGAATTTTCTCATTCAGGCGAACAATTCCAGCCTGACTGGATTAAATAAAGAAAAATATGGTTTCCAAAAGTTCCTTAACTAATGAAATTTTCAATTTGAAAGTATTGGTTTATTTTTGTGTAAGTACATATTTTGTTTCATATGATAACCTGTCTGGAGGAATTTGGAGAACATGAAAAAGAAAAAAAATGACATGTGAAGCAGAATCAAAGAAAAACAAAGAAAATATTCTACTTTTTGAAAAACAAAATGCCAATTAATTGTACACTATGTTGGTGCTGGAACTCTTCTGCAAAGTAATGATAGGGAAAGTAAATTTTAAAAGAAAATCTTGGGCACTGTGACTTGGCTAACTTAATGTTAGGTCCTTCCTAATATATCTATAATGTGTGTTCAGAAGCAGTTAAGTTCAAAGGGACTTATTTGGACAGATGTATAAAACTGCAACTTAAAGAAGCTGGCTGTGAGACTCCGGCATTTGCATTAAAATGCATTTCTGATGAATACTCCAAAGTGTTAAGTCACTTAGAATTTCCTGCTAGATTTCCTTGTAGTAACAGGTGACATGCTAATACCCTGGTAATACAAATGTGTAACTGCAAGGGTGAAGTGCCAAGTGAAAACTATCGTGCTCAATTGAAAATAAATCATCAATCACAATAGCGTGATCAATTATACCTCTTAGCTGCCATGCTGTGGGGTTTGCACAAGCCATTGACATTGAGAAATTCCTACTTAGGAAGGAGAAACAGATAGGATCCCAAAACTTTGCAGCAGAAAAAAAAAAGATAGTCAGCCTTCGAGCAGGCGGCTATCTTACTTTTCCCCTTCCCTATTGTTGTTTCCAAGATCAAGCAGCTCTAACGTGTGTGTTCGCGGCTTTTAAAACACCCTTTTGGATGAAGACTCGCATTCCCCAAAGCATTCGACATTAAGATTTCGGGTTGTTGTTGTTTTTTTTAAAAAAGAAAAAGATAAACCCATAACGCGCACACGGACATAAAAGGCAAGTGAAATAGTCCAAAAGATCAACACACCTCTCTAGCTTATGTACTCACCGTTGTTGGTAGGAAGTAATGCCCTGGACGTTTTGCGGATTCCCGTTAGCTGCGGTACTGGCTCTCCCCACGCCCGGGCCGGCTGGCACTCCCCCGGCCGCAGCTGCAGTCACCTGCACGCTGAAATCCGGGAAGATCCGGATCATTCCCGCGGCTCAGCACCCAGCGAGTGTCGGCGAAGAGGTACAGCAGCTCCTCTCCCTCCGGCGGCTGCAGCAGCAGAGCCAGCCACACTGCAATCCCATTAGTGAACAGCGGCCACTGGGAGGGAGGCACAGCGCTTTGATGTGAGCGGCTGGGCTGAGATTGAGTTGAGGGGGGGGGGACTTAAAGTGAAGCGGAGCAACAGAGAAGGTATTTTACCAATTTGCAAACATACAACGCGCCACGATTTGAAGAGAAGCGCGGAACTGGAACGCTGCAAAAAAAAAAAAAAAGAAAAAAAAAAGAGGCAAAATCGGGAAGGGGAAATGCTCTGGGTAATCTAAACCCGGAATCCGAGGGGCGAAGGGACGGCGAGGGGGGGGGGGCCGCAATTACTTTAACGCGGCTGTGAAAATGACGGGGAGCAAATATTGCCTCTCGCCCCCTCCCTCCTTCTACTCCGCCCCAACCACGCGGAGTCCGGAGAGGACTTTTTCCGTTTCTCAGAAACACTGCTGACCACAGCTTAGTGGGCCACAATCAACTGGCAAGGTGGGGGGGAAGGGAGAGAAGTGTGGAGGGGGGGGAAAAATTCCCAGTTCCCAAGGAAAGGGCGGTGGAGCGGAGGAGGCGCGTTACAGGACAAGTTCTTGAGAACTAGCCCTTCTGCCTTCCCCCCCTCCCCTTCCTCCTTCCTTTCTTGTATTCTTTTCTCTATCTTCCCTTTTTATGAAGCACCGGTTTGCACCCACAAGAAAAAAAACGCCGCTTTGTGCCGCGGTGGGGCTCGCTCTCTTCCAGAGGGAAGTGACTCTCCTGCCCTCCTAGTGTGCGGCGCGGTTACTGCTACTCAAACTTGGAAGGTAGGGTGTCTGCGCGCGCGGCTGGCTGGCTGGCTGGCTGCACGCACAGATCTCCCTTGCTGCTCTAACAAATCGATTAAACCGTTGAGTGCAGTGCAAGAAAGCGGTTGCAAATGCATTATACGAAGCGGGAACAAACACAATAACGCGGGAGGCAGCTCGGTGTGCAACTGCGAGCGAGCGAGCCAGCACGCACGTTGTTAACCAGGGTTTCTGAGGGAGCTGGTTGCAACGGCGTTCCTTAAGTTTGGCTCTTTCGGGTGGGACTTTGTTGTCGTCTTACAGGCGCGAGAAGTTAAGCGAGACACTAACAGCAAGGAATTTCTTCCACGTGTAAGGTATTCTGGATATCGCCGAACCCCTTTGCGAGATTAGGGGCTGCCGTTTCTTTGTGCAGGACGGCGTGCAAATTTACATTCCTATTCTCCCGTCCTTTCTAGCTGCCCTCTTGCAAATACGGGGAAATGGGGAAAGGGCTTGCAAGCGGGTAGAGGAGTTTGTGAATGTTGCGAGCAGGGCTTTGCAAGGGGCGCGTTAAGCGGTGGGGTCCTTGGGCTGGAATGTGCCGCGCACTGGAGCTTCCCGTTTTACGCCTTCGCGTTCCCACACCACAAGGGTTTCCTTTCGCCACAAGCGGACGGGTGTCAAAGGGAAGGTCTCTCTGCTCAGGCAAAGCCATGGGGAAGACGCCCCTATTGTTGACCAGAGGCACTGCGATCCCACTTTTTCCTTTTTTTCCTCTCCTGGTGTCCCGTTTCCTCTTCCCTTCCCATTGCTCGAAGCCTACAGTAAAATAAATAAATAAACTATAAAGTGCTTTGTTCCCGGTCAATATTCGTTTTGCCTGCTAGTCTGTATAAATGTCAGGATGCATCTGTAAAAGGAGTACTTGTGAGAATTCTCAACATACGGTCCGCACCAATTGGATGGGGAAAATATGTATTTTTTCCTAAGAGATTTTCTGAGGCACTTCACAGAATATTGTCCAATATAATTTGCCAGAGTCTCACTAAGTTCAACATATTCTGGAAGGCTCACTGAGAAAGACTGGTGCCAGGATCAGTTCAGTTGCAAATTCTAAAGGCAACAAAAAGACATCCATAGTGAAGGCTTTTGTTCATAACAGAGTTGCACATCAGAATTATGGCAGGATGGTGCACTTCTCTGTCTCCCTTTACTCTGTCCCATCATAATTGTATATTTCAGGAGCAATTGCTACCACATACACACTTCATCATACAGTATTATATCATTCAGCAACCTTTCAAAATACTTTCCAAGCCTCAACTAAACCCAAGTTGTTAATAGGATACAGTTTGAGAAAAGGCTTCAGTGATGCTCTTTTGGAGTAGAAAATTAATGGGGGGGGATATAAGAGGTGGAATGTGAACAGTTTCCATGGGGTCCATGTATACAAAGAGTACTATCTAAAAGAAGGTTCGGTACTAAAATAAGGTTAATATTGATAGAGAATATTTGTGGCTCAGGGTTGAAACGAGGGGTCTTGGTATGCTCTGAGTTTGGTTGTTTTCTTGCAGTTTCATTACCCAAACTAGGTAACATCAGCAGTGCACTGATAATGTTAACTAGATTGGGTAATGAAATGTCTGCAAGAAGATTAGCAAACTCAGACCACCAGGGACCTCTCAAGATTAATATTTTCTTTCAAAGGTGGCAAAGCAAATTGGTTAATCTCAAAAGTTGCATCAGTATTATGCTTTTTCCCTGCACAATAATAAAAGGAAAAAGATCTTTTATCTCTCTAGACCAGTTGTGTGACACTCATACAAGGCAGCCGCTTTCAAAACTTATAGGAACTTCAAATTTCATGGAATGGTTTCCACCTTTGAATGGAAAATTCTAATGGGTGTGGTCATGCTTAACAATTTGCAAGATAAAAATCATATTTTAGTTTTTCTGTTTTTCATATATTTTGATTGAGGAAAGAGGACCACAATGAAAACGTACAAGTTTTACATCTGGAGTTGTCACATCAAAATAATTAAAGTAAAACCTAGCATTCTGGTCCTTAAAACATGCAAAGCCTATTTATGTATGTTTTGCTCAGGTTCAATTTCCAGGTTATCATGGTTTCACAAATTTACCCAAGTGTTGGTCAGTTTTATTTTGTTTGTTCCTTTTTTTATTTCTCCAGAAGCAACTTGCAGTTTGTCAACTGCATGGAGACATGGTAGAAAAATTAGTTTTGGAAACAATGTGAAATATATGTTGAGAGATTGTAAAGAATGTTGTCAGCGCCCTAAACATAAATTTAATATAACTAAAATAGTATTTGGTGTGTTTAGATTCTTTGGAAATGGTTAACTAGAGTTTAATAAAGGCTTATTACAATCATCTTGCTTTTGAGATGCAGGAGCTAGAACCCACATGGTCTGGGCAGATCCTGTATTGATCTAAAATCCACAGGAATGTGAATGTGATTTGAGACCTGTCCTGTGCAAATCACAGAGGGAAAGTGGCCACATCACTACCTTAAAAACAATCGTGGGCCACAAAGTCATAGCCAACATGCCAATCAGTTGTGGCTAGTGAGCTAGCAGTATTGGTGAAGTCTGGAGGCATTGGAGGTCCTTGGGGTAGACATAGCAAATCCTTCATGGAAACTACAATATTTGACAACAATGGTTTTGTTGAGTTTTGGGGGGAAAAAACACTTGTGGGTAGCACAAAGCTGCTTGACAGGACTCATTCAGCCAACAGGCAGTATGTGGTATAGGTTTGCTTTAAAACAATTATTAGATGGTAAGGGTCCCTATGTTTATATCAAGTGCCAGGAGTATTTTCATGGATGGGGAACGCCTAAAACAATTATTGTGTAACATGAGAAAAATAAACCTACATCTGATTTGTGGTATTGGATATGTGTTGCTTGCCTACATTTTGAAGTAGCTTTTTTATAACAAACGGGCAAGAAAGAAATGCCAGAAAAAATGTGATCAAGCTTTTTGAAGATATTTAATTACCAGAATTTCCAAACTATTTTCCTTGGTTTCAGTGCTTCTTCATTTTTGATAGAGTTGAATGTTTGTGGGTTTTGTCAGTTAAATGGTTTTAATATATAAAAAATATTTTGGAAAATGTTTCTTGCGATAATAAAATCTGCCCAGGCAAAGACATATGGATGTTTATATTAGAAGCACATTTGTAATGTTGGACTTTTAACAGTTCTGATAGGATATGTTTCATTCCAATGTATTAACATTCATTGGAATGAAAAGAAAATACAAATGGCAAAAATAAAGAGCTGCACTGTCGGCCTGTTTGTGTGCAAATTCTCCAATGAAAAATACATTATACAAGTGGTTCTTGTTTAATATTGATTCATTCAGCTCCATTATAGCGTTGTAGCATCCTACAGTCACCTGATCATCATTTCAACTTCCTGCTGGCTTCCCCATTGACCTTGGTTGTTGAAAGCTGTCGGAAGGTTGCAAATGGCAGCCATATGACCAGAGATTATTGTGACTTCACAGAATTCACTTAACAACAGCAACTACGAATGCCAGAATTGCTGCTGTAAGTCAGCATGACCACATGACATTGTATCTTACAACCACATCGCTTAGTAATGAGCTTCCTAATCCCAATTATGGATGGTAAGCAAGAACTACCTACCTCTCTACTAAGGCTACCAGATTGGCTTGCAAAATTATGGGCAACCACTAGATGACAGCAAAGAGGTACCGAAAACTAATCCCAAGACTATATAATTGGGAGATGAATTGAGAAGCAGGTACTTAATAGGCAACTCCCTGTGTATCTCTATAAGTAAAGAAGATCAATTTTGAGAATCATGGCTGCAGGATGGCTCAAGTAAAAAGACTGTTTTTCTCAGTGAAAACTCAAGGAAATGTTTCCCATGAAGTAGAGATTCTAAAATTAACATTTCTAAAGTATTTTAAAGAGGCTAAGGAACAGTTGCACCGTATTCAAAGGCATAGTGTTTATGGTTGCCCCCAAGCTGAAAAGCAGTACCAATATGCAGCTCAGTAACAAAGAATCAATAATATCTCTTTTTGTTTTCTTTTTTTTTACTCCAGCATTTTTGTTCTAAACCAAATCAGGGTACATAAACCCAATGATAAAACTGTTTGTGTTGAAATCCTTTGTATCAAATAGCATCTGTGTTTGCATTCTACTTTAATGCAAAATGCTTTGGACTGCAGCTAATACCAAGAGATATGAAACTAGTTAGTCCCACATGTTGCACATAAAAAGAATTCATAATGAGCATCTGTGGGATGTGGAATGGATCCCATGAGTTAGCTGAAGACCTCATAACGTAAGAGCTGAGAAGCCTAAGTGAATTATGACTGTCTCTTTTCTCACAAGTAGGATTAATTTTCTATCCCACTTATATTCATTATCTATCCTGTTTATACCACAGGGACACCAATTGTTTGAGTGTTAAATGTAAAGTCTTCACAGAAAATATGGCACAGCTGACTGAACGTTTTTTTTCCTTTTTCTGCAGCCCAAATACTATTCTAACTCCACATTTAATAACTAATATTAGAGATTTCTTGATACTTTAAGCAGGTTTATTTTCTCCCTAATTGACATGTTTACATGGCCCAGTTCTCATGCTACCTTCCATCTGCCCATTGCTCTTCCAAAGATATCAATAGAAACTTTGTATGCAGATCAAGAAGGGTATATGGCCTTTAGAGAGCAGGTCAATAAATGGCTGGAGGAATGATTAAAGACTTTTTAAAAGTGCCCTTCCTTTTTCTTAGAATGGTGTACAAGACTGGCATGAATATAGAGCTGATACAGGAAGCGGAGCTTAAAGCTATGTGTAATAACCAGGGTTACTAATCTGCCCATTTTCATAGCGTTTTTAAGGTTGATTGTAAGCTGAAAAGCATTTATTTTAAATAGGTGCATCAAAATATCTCCTAGCATCTCTCATTATTCATGTTGGTTGCTCTTCTGGGAGGTTTAGAATAACATCTGGAGATCCTTAGGTTTCATACCACATATTTATAATCTGATATTAACTTTAATCATTATTTTATTGTTCAAATATGAAACATAGCCTCCATGCACAAGAGAACTGTCTCTAACTAGGCATGCCCAGATCCCGTTTTGGAGAAGAGGGATTTTGTTTAAATACTCCCAAGTCCAGCTTCAGGCCGCTTAAGCACTGTGGATTACAATTTGCTCTTCAAAATGGAAGTAATCCAAGGGTGAGAATTGATCACTTTCTATCTCTTTTTTTCCTTGAAATTATGTACCACAATCTTGTTTCTACCAGACTTACATTTACATTTGCAGTACTTCATATAGAAAGAGGAAGTTAGAGAAATCACAATGAATCACAATAGCAAGATAAGTGTTCTGCTTTTATTGTTAAACCTCAAAGTTAAAGGCCTCCATCCTTTTTTTGGACTCTTTCTTACATATTTTTTATATGGTCAGATGACATCATAATACCTGGAAAAAATAATCTTTATTTGATAGAGCCCTTTGTGGTCTGCTCATAAACTCCAGCTGCTGAGATACAAAACATTGACTGAAAAAAGGATATTAGTGTAGGAATCTAAGCATCCATGGCAAAAGGCAAAAAACAGAATAAAACAAAAGTAGATCTGTAAAGAAAGAATATTGGGTATTATTTTGGATTTGAATATCATTTGACCTTATGCTCAAATAGAGCTGCATGGTGGGATGGGGAGAGAGATGTGATGTACACAAACCTGATTAGATGTGCCTTGTTCCCATTCACTGTTGCGATCTTCACACATTTAGCTTGAAGGGTAGATTCGACTAACATCTTCATAACTGTATGTTCTGTTTATTTCAATATTGTCTTGCAGGATTTTCCATTCTAGTCACACATTGCTTTTTCATTCTGATCAAAGTTGGTACAGAGTTTTAAAATATATAAGAGTACAATCTCCTGAAAAATGAAATATATATTTAATGGAAATATTACCTAACACCATGTAGCATCCATCAATGCAACCTCGTGCTGAGATTCTGAAATCCGCCTTAGCTTTGATAAAATTCCAAAGAGAATATATAACTGAAAGAATGACACTCTGTTTGGATTCATGATCCAACCTGTTTTGCTTAGGTTTGGCCTTGTGTATTGTATGAATAAAGTAATTGTGGTAAACCATAATTTGTGTTTGTGAATCTAGTCATTATAGTTTATTAAGATCATAATAAATTCATGTCTACGGGATTGCCTCTCTTCTGATATTTGTTAAGTTTAAAGATTATTTTGTTAATTGTGTATGCTAAGGATGTTAAATAAAAAGAAAAAAATTAAAAAATCAAGTCCATGATAAAACAAACTGTGCCTTAATGCAATATGTGAGTTAGTCCCCAATTAATTAAATTTTAGTAGAACAATTGAAAGGAAGCAGTTGCTTAAAGGCTCTGGGAAACATTTAAAAGAGATGTTTGTCAACATTTGTATAAAACACCACTTTTTCAATCAAAATAACTGTGTGTGTATGTATACTGACACAGAGGTAGTAATAGCTTCTGAAGTGCATAACATACAAATTATGTGATCACTTTAACAATTTGAAAAGAAGTTCTTTGTATATGCTAGATCATGTAAAGCACCTTTTTGAATGCTTTGCAAGCTCTAGCATTTATTCCTTTACTTCTTGGATAAAATTAACTTCTGGAAAATAAGCTGTGTTCTGAGTAGTCAGACCATCAGCAGTGGGATGCAGCAGTATGGGCCAATATCCAAATATAATTAAATCCACACAATGCATGTTTCTGTAGTTTTGTCTTGTAATTAGGCTTATGATACAGAAGGATCTTGACAGACTTGAACGTTGGGCGCTATCTAACAAAATGAAATTCAATGGTGAAAAAAATAAGGTTCGAGATTTAGGCAAGAAAAACCAAATGCACAGGTATAGTATAGGTCAGTGGTGGCGAACCTATGGCACATGTGCCAGAGGCGGCACTCGGAGCCCTCTCTGTGGGCACACGTGCCGTTGCCCCAGCGTTGCTTTCCCCCGCGACCCCCTCACCAGCAGCCCCTCTGGAGGAGAGTCGCCCCTGAGCGTGGCCCATGCGGAGCCAAGGACATGGCAGCCATGCAGCGTGGACAAGACTGCCTCATGCCCCATCGCACACAGTTGATGCTGTGGGGCGCGGGCAGAGGGCCTGGCCGCCATGGCGCTGCTGGGCTGCCTGGATGATCTGTGGCAGACCCTGGGATGTGGTGAGTGGCCCTGCGGGCAGGCAGGGCAGGGGGCAGGCTGGGGACGGGGCCAGTTTTTGGGCACTCAGTCTCTAAAAGGTTTGCCATCACTGGTATAGGTGGTACCTTGTCCTAATGGACAATCACTTAAATATGAGCCAACAGTGTGTGCTGCAACTGCCAAAAAAGCCAACACAGTGTTAGACTGCATTAACAGGGATAGAATCAAGATCACGAGAAGTGTTAATACCACTTTACAATGCCTTGGTAAGGCCACACTTGGAATACTATATCCAGTTTTGGTCACCACAATGTAAAAAAAATGTTGAGACTCTAGAAAGAGTATAGAGAAGAGCAACAAAGATGATTAGAGGACTGGAGGCTAAAACATATAAGGAACGGTTGTTGGAATTGGGTATGTCTAGTTTAATGAAGAGAAGGATGAGGGGTGACATGATAGCAGTCTTCCAATATCTCAGGGGTTGCCACAAAGAAGAGGGAGTCAAGCTATTCTCCAAAGCACCTGAAGGCAGGACAAGAAGCAATGGATGGAAATTGATCAAAGAGAGAAGCAACCTAGAACTAAGGAGAAATTTCCTGACAGTTAGAACAATCAGTGGAACAACCTGCCTCCAGAAGTTGTGAATGCTGCAACACTGGAAGTTTTTAAGAAGAGACTGGACAGCCATTTGTCTGAAATGGTATAGGGCTTCCTGCCTGAGCAGGGGTTGGACTAGAAAACCTCCAAGGTCCCTTCCAACTTTTTATTATTATTGCTGTTGTTGTTGCTGCTGCTGCTATTACTACTATTAATATTATTACTATTACTATTATTTGAATTGCTGTTACAATACTCGTGTTTAAAAGCATATTTTATCCAGTCTGGATGAAATATCTAATATTTGAAATTTCCAAATGTCTAATTTAGTCTGGAATCTCTTTGTAATCTTTTTTTCATCCCAATCAAAGAACTCTGCAAGTACCTGGTATAGGCATGCTGCATTAATGTGTAACACATCAGACTGCCTACATTTATGAACTGTTGTATCCAAATGACAGCAACATTCATAGGATGAAGTATCAAAATCACATTAATGTGGCCAGGCTTATAGATACTATCCTATATTAAGAAGCACAGGTGTATTCACTGGTACTTCAGATGCAAAATGAAAAAAGGCCTTGGGATTAATAATTGACATCTCCAGATGGAATTGAAGGAGAGCTCTACCTAAAAACTTTGGAGAACTCTTACCAGGTTAGAAAATACATACTGAAGCAAACTGGCTAATGGTCTAAGCTAGTAAAAGTGGGTAATGGTCAACCCAGTCTTCAAGCAGGGATTGCCACACTTATTTAGATTTGGTTTCCTCAGGAGATTTTTAGCAGATTGTGTAATGATAGCAACAATTCGCAAACTGGGCATGTTTCATAGGTGCCCAGTTCCTAGAATCTGCATAATAAATGTTTTTTGTTGTACCTGGTAGTGCCTAATGATTTTCAAGATTCTAGAAAAAAAGCAGGCTAGAATATTTAAGCTTGCCCTCCTGTGAATTTCAATATTTCAGCCAGGAATGAGATGGTAAATGAAAAGGCATAATACTGCAATTTTTAGTGAAAATAACTTATTTGCCATTAGAGTTCCCAATTACTTGCTAGTTGTTATGAGACATTTATCTGTATTTTCCCTAATAATTACTCTTTCATAGTATTTTCCAATATGGCATTCCAGCTCAGAATTCTTCAGCCAGCACGGCATTGCTGCAAATTGTTTCACACGTCACAATGGCACCAGGTTGTTAGTATTTCAGATATATTTGCCATCATCCTTGGGCATATTAACAATTAACCATCCAGTCTTAAAGTGTGTTTTTAACATGACTCAGATGTTAAAACAATAAAATAAGGCCTGGGCATGAAAGCTATTCCATTCATAAAAATGCCCTCTAACATATTAAATTAATATCTTCAATTAGAGAAAAATATTCAGTCTTACTTTCTTCTTATTAAGTTAGGAACAATTAAGGGAATAATATCAATTTATCATCTTAATCATTTGCTGAGTACACCCAGACTGGCAATCACACTGTATTTCCTTATCTGTAGTGGAATTTCACTATACGAAAAGAGACAAATCCATACATATCTCTTTGCATGAATGGAGCTGTGTCTCTAGAAATAAATGGAATGATTTTCATCTACAATTTGTGAATGCAGTGTGTATGTGTGTGTGAGAGTGAACAGACATGGACATGCAGATCAGAATGTAAACGTTAGATTTTAGGTTTGGGCTTAATTTATTTTTTGCACAGCTCTGACATACTGGGCAATACTATTACATGATGTTCTGCAAATTGTGTCATTTGTGGTTAAACCATTCCTAATAATAGAATGCCTTTTTCCCCCAATGAACTCTATATCATCTGCGACTATGGGGAAGAAACTCAATGATGATTTAAAAAATGAATTAAAGTATACATGCAGGCTGTGTAATGTCATAATGCTTACTATTTAAACCTTACGTTATCACAATTATATGCTGTATCTGTCAGTGTACTACTATTCCTTACCCGTATAAGTGAAAGGAAATCTCTTTAGAAATTCATTTCCATTTACTTAAAGTTAAATGGTTTGACTTTGAATTTTCATTATCTCCTGTTGGAAGGTGGTTGTGACAGGTATTGGAGAGAATGCCACAACCCTTCATTGCTTCATCTAATTTCTACTTTAGTTATTTTAGATAGAGTGTAAAACAATATTCATAGAACAGAAGAACAGGGGAGCAAAATGAAACAAACATTGTATAATGAATTGCTAAAAAAAAGACCTATTTATTGATAACCATATAGGCATATATGACACTATGTATAAATGTGGTCTATATATGTGTTTTATTAATTCTTTGCCACTGAGATAATTGCATTAATTTTACATCATAAACAAACTATCCCTTGATAAGATGTAATGTTTATAAAGGTGACCTTATGATACACAAATAACATGATTACAGCTGAATAATTTCACTCCCCTTTCCCACTTTATTCTATTTATGAGATTGGGAAAGGATTATTGTAGTTTTTAAACATTACTCTCCCTCTGTCAGTTACAAAGCTTTGTGTTTCTCTGTGAATTGACATTTGTAATAGCCACACTTCTATTTATTGCAGTAATGTATCTTGAAGAATATAATGATAAGCCACTTCTGTACTGATGTTAAGCAGACTGCCTGATTGTGTCCACTAAAAGAGTCCAGCTCCTTCTGTCTTCAAGCAATATATAAATTAATAAAAATAAACTGACTATATGAAGCAATAATTTAACTTGTTTTTTGATGGATGGAGAATGCGTAATAGAAAATTAATAAAAAACAAGTGAAGAAAATGTTAGAAAAAGACAAGAGAATAGAAAACTCTTCCAACTGGACTGCAGATTTTCAATAACTTTATGATATCTAAATATATTTATGGTATAATTGTATATAAGTAAAGTAGCATGATATAGTCACTTTATTTTTATTAATTTATATATTGCTTGAAGACAGTACCATAACTAAAGGCAGGATTACTTTGTGTATGCACATTTCACTGTTGTGAAAACAGTAACAAGGATCTGTTCTGCACTTTGTATTCAGTCCTTTACAAGACTAATAAGCTGGGTTTAAAAATAGATTGTTCATGTTTATATTAAATTGAAAGAAATAGCTACTTTTATTGCTCCCATTCTCCTGATAATAAGCTGTGTTAAATATCTAGATGATGGGTGAAACAAATCTAATAGAGCTGCCTTAAAATCTATGATGACGGCCTTGGAAGTATATGTGATCCTCAAGGTCATTTATTGTCTAAATAGAAAGTGAAGGAAGGTGTCAAGAAAGTCCCCAAAAAGGCAAGCAGAGAATAAATTAGAAGGAAAGGGCCCGGGGATAGTAGCATCACTACTGAAATCATAAATGATGTATAAAGACATCAGTAGAAGAACTGGAGGGAAAGAATCTCTGTAAGAATGCCCTAAGGTGTTATCTCAATGGCTGATCTATTAGCTGATTATGCAGCTGTTGGAGAACCAAAGGTAAGATTTGAGACTAGCCTTTAGATCCAACTTATTAGTGCTGGCATCAGAATCATCATCAAGATGCTGCTGAAGCTCAAATGTCAAGGGACTGTTTACCGGGAATCTACAAATAGATGTGCTCCTTATAAGTGCTGGATGGGTCCAAAGGTGGTTAAAAAAGCCCTGTATGTATCCCAGCTTATATGTAACAACATAAACATAATGGTAAGACAACAGCTCTATAATTTATAAAATGTTTTCATCCTAAAGATTTATTTTCCAAAGAGTATTGAAGTATTATATGGCTTGATAAGTCTTACATGTAAACATCCATTTGCTTTCAAGTGGACGGAAGACAGTTCAGAAATTTCAGCGTGAAGATCAGAGTAACAAAACTAGTCCTTACTTCATTAAGATATGCATTTCATCTGAAATTACAATGTAAATTTTCTCATGAATTAAAAAGGTGTGTATAGCACTAAATGTACTTTCATTCAGTTGTCACTGTCGGAGAAAATTTCTATGATTAAGATAAATGTTTTACCCAGAATGTTATTTTTGTTTCACACAATAACCAGTTTTGACAACTGCTGTACCATTTAAACAATGGCCAAAGGATATATCTAAATTTGTATGGCCGGGAGGGAAAAACTATGAGTTATATATAAGCTTTTACAAGAAGATGAGGCTTGGACTTGCCAGATTTGAAACTAAATTTTGCTGCTTGCTCTTTAGTTTGGATGAAAGAGTGGTGTTGGGGATTATTGGATTTAGAAGCGCATAATTTGAAATTTTGGAAGAGAAATGTTAACAGAAAGCTATTCTTTTAAATAGTTTTATTATATACAATTAACAGAAAGGTTTAAAATAGATAAAAGATTTTATGATTTTGGATTTAGTAAGATTGAATTTGAAATAAATTGTGTACTTATAGTAAATATTGTTGCTAAAATGTATAATTTTTGCTGAAATATGGGACAGAATAAAAACAAGTGATTGTGTGATAAAATGGGCTTAATATTTTTCTGTAGTATACAGATGGACCAATAGAAAATATGTAATTGAAAGGATTGAAATTATATTAAGTTCTAGCCTTAAAGAGGATTTTTATAAAATATTGTATTGTTGGTATTTGTCACAAGTGAAATTATCTAGAATGTATAAAAGTACTTTGAACCTACTGCAAATATGAACAACAGAAAGGGACATTTTATGATGTTTGGTGGACATGTAAAGAAAAAAGCCAAAACATTTTGGATACCAATACGTGCATTAATTCAGAAGATTTTAATAGTTAAAGTACAACTGAAACCACAGACTTTTGGGGGGGGATTAAAGGACAAGCAACTAGTAAAAAGTCATCAAAGAACAGTGTCTAAAATAAATGTACCAAGATGCCCTATCTTAAGTTTTCTCTGATCTGGATTAGTTTGTTTCAGTCATCATGAAAATTCATAAAATCATTTGGACGTGTTTATATTCAGTGGTCCTAATGGCCTTCCAAAAATAGGATTTTGTAGGCACATAGACTTTAACATATGCTAAGACAGTGATAGCAGCAGGAAAGTATGGCTACATATGATGCCATTGAATGGCTGATTACAATATTATATTAAAAATCATGAGTCTGGGAAATTGGTGATATTAGTTGAAGAAGATGTTCTGTTTCTTTAAATTTAGCGTCAAATAAATGATTTTTTATTACATATAAATAACATGCATTATACTGAATTGAAAATAAGTTTGCTTTGATAGAGATACCTCTTTTTACTATAAAAACTGAAAATTTGGCTTAGTATCAACAGACAGCAGCAAATGTGGTGATTATCTTTACTGAAATAACTTTTCATTATTTAAATAGCATTCATATTTATTCACTAATTATGTTTTTCATAAATTTGCTATATATAACATGCAACCATTGCTCCCCTGATTATTTAAAATTAATACACAAATTCTGCATGTCAGTGCACTGTGTCATAAAGCTTTAAATTCTCAGGAGGGAATTATATATATATTAATGATATATATATATTACTTATTATATAATATATATTACTTGAACATAATCAAAGTGAGTAAAGAATAGAGTGAATGGGATTAAAAATAAATAAAATATTGCAGGCAATACTTAACTAAAGGAATACTGGAAATATCATTTCCAGGATCTGAATGATAATAACAGTATTTGTGCTATTAAAATATGGGCAGAGTTTGCTTATGAAGTGGCTATTTAATGTGTGTATGAACATTGCCTTCATACATGACAAATGAATAAACTGTTACTCTTCTCCTCTCTTGTGGCTCTGCTCCTATCTAGGAGTACAGTTCTGATCAGCAGTATAGATAATCTTTGGTTTACAACCACAATTGGGATTGAAATCTCCATCACTCAGCAATGTGGTCATAAAACAAGATGTCACATGACCACATCAATTAGCAATGGCAATCATGGCAGTTCCAGTTACCGTTGCCATTGTTAACCAACAATCACAGGTCATTAAGTGTGTGCCCATGCCAATCTAAGCCATTTTGGCTTGGTCTTTCCCAGCCACAAGCCTCAGTAAACTAAAAGATTGCCTCCTACTCTCCCCACTCACCAATCTCCTCTCCATCTCTGCCCTCTTGGGGCGGCAAACAATCCCATAACTATGTGGCTTTAGAGCTGCTTGCCATGGCCCAGGAAGCCACAGCCACCTCAATCGCCTGTGCAGTCATCCTCACCAGCCAGAATTCTGCTCCCCTGTCACCTCAGCTGGCATTCTCTGTTTTCTTGTTCCTGTTGCTGATAAGGCATGCTTGACCTGGCTGCTGGGCAGGGCTGGGGCTCAGGTTTGTACTGCGCTGAGGCGGATATCTTTTATGTTTTTGCAGTGTGCAGCACAAAAGTGCTTTTTGGTTGCCATAGTTCTGGGCTTTGGGTTTTTTTGATGCAAAAGTGTAGTCTTTGTGGATTTATAACTAAAAGATGAGGGAAAATATAATAAATATAATAAATATTTTTAATATACTAGAAGAGTAGACCACTACATATACTTTGGCCAATGGATCTCAATGGAAGGTGATACAATCAAGAAAATTGAATGGCATGTTAAAATGTGGTTGGCAGTCATTCGGCAAGCTAAGCATAATTTTCAAGAACAGCCTCCTCCTATGCCTGAAGAGAAAAGTTTTCAATCATTGTATGCTACCTGCTCTAACGTATGCCGGTGAAACATGGACCCTAACCTCACAATCGATACAAAAGCTACAAGTGGTGCAAAGAACCATGGAGAGATACATGCTTGGCATTGCAATGCAAGATAGAAAGACCTGCACATGGATTAGAGAACAAACAAAAATATACAATATCATCAAGAGAGTAAAAGAATTGAATTGGAAATGGGCTGGTCACACAGCAAGAAGAACTGATGGCAGGTGGGCCAAGGCAGTCAAAGAATGGATCCCACTTCATAAAAAGCATGCATGAAAAAGGCCTAAAACAAGATGGATCAGCGACATCAGCAAGTATTGTGGGTCTAATTGGCAAAAGAAAGCTCAGGATCGTATTGATTGGAAACATGCAGAAGAGGCCTTCGTCCTGCGTGGATAAACGATGATGATGATGATGATGATGCTAGCTACTTCAGCATTATTACCTCCATGCTTTGGTTGCTAGTATAGTTTCCAACTATAATTCAAGGTGCTGGTTTTGACCTCTGTTTCACTTGGTTCCAAGATACCTATAGAATTCCTACTTCAAAGGGAATTTACCATCCTGTTCAGTCAGCCCCGGAGAGGATAATATCTTCTTCTCGGGAAGTGGGGTGATAGCTCAGAAGCAATCTTTCTTACTGACGGAGCAGTGTCTATGAAACAAGCTATCCTCAAGGTCCAGATAGTGCCTATAATTTTAAATTTTTTGGAAAATCATAGAAACTTGGCTTTGCAGGACAGTAGAACATTGAGAACATGAGATTAATAATCTTAATGTACATATATCCCCTAAAAATCCAAACACCAAAAAAATCACAAACGGATAAAGAAAACAATACAACAAAACACTGAGAAAGATTGATTTATTGTAACAATGTAACCAAAAGATTATTCACACCTCCCCTGGACTCCATGTGCAGCTCCCCAAGGAAGATACACCTCATAGTTTGGCTTAATGGAAGGTATCTAGAGCATGCCCCAGTGAAGCAAAAAAAAAAAAATACAGACAGTAACCTAGTCTTGTGCAATATAAAGCTTTATAGTTATTAACAGTGTCATGAGTTGTACCCAAAAGCTCATGAGAAGCCAATGCAGCTCATGATGCAGTGTCTTATATGACTATATAATACAGTTGTAGCTTCTGATGTTCTTCAATTAGCTCCATGTAGAATGCATTGCAATAATCTAAGCTATTGAGTAGGGCCTCCTGATCAAATATGAGTGCAATTGATACATAAAATGAACCTGTAAAGACTCTACTAGCTGCTACTTCCACCTGTTTCCAACCAGGAGCCATAAATCCAAAGAACTCAGAAATCATACACCAACTCTATTTTGTACAACCTCATTCAGACCTAAATATGGAAAATGTCCTGTTCTGGGAGGCCTCAAAGCCTACAGCCACTTGACCTTCGTAAGGTTGAGCTGAAACCTGTTCTTCCCTATTCAGACCTCCAGATATTAGTAATGAACCTTTATGGCATTATTTCTTCCAACCCAGATGTATAATTGGGTATCCTCAGTTTACTTATGATCTTTCATGCTATACTGATGGATAACCTCACCCAACAGTTTCATATAGATGTTAAATAGGGATGGTAGAAAATAGAGTCATGGGGTTCTTTACAGCCTTGGATCCAACCTGTTTCCTTTACTGAACTGATCCTGGAAAGAGGAGGAGAGCTATCATAACGTAGTGTTTCCCACCCGCTGTTCCTTGAACTGGTCCAGAAGGAGACCTTGTTAGAGGATATCAAGTGTGTGTATGTATGCCAGAAGTCGTGTTACAAAAACTAAATTGTTGAAGTAGAACAGACACATTTGATACTAGAAAAGAATTCATACACATTTACAGGAGCAAGCGAGTCGAAGAGATAAGGAAGTCATCTCTGAAATAAGACAAGACTAAATGACAACAAGCAGTGATAACAAAGATAAATGCCATACAGCAAGTCATATTTGCTCCCAGAATCTAACAGTCAACAAAAGAACACTTGAAGTGATGTGATGGAATGGGTGAGAGTATGCAACTGGCAAAAGATAAAGCTACACAGGGAAGACCTCTATTTAGGCAGGCTTAAAACATCTGCTGAGTGTTCCTGTGTTCTCCAACCCCTGTGCGTCACCATGCTACTTTTTCAGCTGCACAGTTGAGTATGGCTATGTGTATAGTGCTTAAGCAGTTGTAATTAACAAAGCTTTTGTAGGTTAATAGAAACTCTGTGTTCCCATGAGCACTTCATGACCACATAAGATCCTGAACTCCTGTTTTTCTTTTGAAAATATGTGAATGTATCTGCAGTGACCAAGTCTTTGTGCCATGAAGCTTCATCTATACTGTATATCACATCTATGATTAGACACAATACAATGCACTCAGAAGGCACACCTGCCCCAGCAATGTGTTACAAAATAAAAGTGAATGAATGAACTTCAAGTAGAGGTAATATTGTAAAAGCCACCCTCCAAGAAAGGATAGTTCCAGACAGTGGTGGGATTCAGTTATGTGATGAACAACCTGTTCTCTGTGTGGATGCCGCTTCCGGAAGTTCATTCTGGGCCTGGGCAACAAAAAATTAGCTACCGATTCTGCCGAAGTGGTGCGAACCAGCTGAATCCCACCACTGGTTCCAGATTGAATTAAGAATATGGAATGAATTAAAATTAATTACATATAACTTTAAATTAATTGCTAATTAAAATTATTTTTCTGTAAAATAAGTTGTCTGGATAGCCCATCTGCATGTATACATGCAAACCATTCTCCCATGAATAAACTTTCTCGCAGGCAAATAAACACAAGCATTCACACATTCCTCCATTTTTTTACAGCAGAAATAGCAACAAAGGTGTGGGGGGAGAACAGGATGGGGAAAGGATAAGTTGTCGTTTTACTCGAAAGGGGAAGAAAAAGGGATAAACAAAGTGGATGGAGATGATGGGAGGAAAAGATGTAACTGAACAGGAAAAGAAAGAAATGAGAGCAAAGCCTTGTTTAGGCGCATTACAAAATACATTAAAATTCATCAGATGAGCAGCTCTTTCCAAGCTACAACATTCCTCCTTTTCAGCAGCAATGGCTGCAGTCATTTGCTGTCCCTGCCCATTTATTTTCATCAAGACTCTGATTCCTATCAGCGAATGCAGGATGATACCCTCATCCAGTTCATAGGTAATGGTGGCAATGGAGAGGGATTCACCTTCATATTGTAATTACAGTAATAGGAGGATGAGCTGAAATGAGTTGTCATTAAGACTTCATTCCTTATGGGAAACATTTTCTAGCCCAAAACATGGTTGTGGTGGTAATTGTAACGGCAGCAAAGCAAAACAGAAGATAAGAGAGACAAATAGCTGCAAATTGGCAGGGAACAAGTGGCAAATAAGGTGATCACCCAGAGAGAATTGCAAGACTTACGAGAGCTTCCTTTTTGCATAGAATATATTTGAAAACATTCAGCACCAATGTATTATTAATTCTTGTGTACGCTGGAAAAGATAATATTGCCTAAGATATAACTCACTCCACTCTTTTGAAAAGTGCCTCTAGTCTAACTTCTGCCTTGATAGCCATCAAAGGCTGACTGAATGGCTCTCAGTTTAATGTCCTTTCCAAAAGGATAGTACCTGTGAAAACATATTTACTCTGGGCTGAAGTATAAAGACACTGAAAATCAGCTAATCTCAGGTAAGGGGATGGAATCCACAGTTTTCTAGCCTGTAGGCGAGTCTGTCTTCACATTACTTAAATAGACAATACAGTACAGGTTTGGCTCTTAGTATTAACTCACAGTGAATATGATTTACTGCACTTGTCAGTGCAAAGCAAGTGTTAATGCTTCTTTCCACAGCTAAAGAAACTCAAGCCTTCATACAAATAATATCAGAGGGGTAAAGATCCCATTAAGGAGCTCCATTCTTACCTTTCTCATTGCATAAAATTATTCCTCAGAAGTTCCATGAATAGATATTTTCCACCTATGGAGTTTCAGGAGGATAGGAAGGATGGATGAAAAAAAATATTAATACCCCTTTTCTCTAATTGCTCCTTGGGGTCTTCAAAAAATCTGGTCCACATGGTTGGAAACCCCTCTGAAACAGTGTGGCAGATTTAGAGAAGTTTGCATTTGGAAGCAATGTATAAAAAAATGTTTGCTCCCTCTTAAGTGGGGTAGTGACCTCCACTGATTCCCCATCTCCTCCAAGAAGACAAATCTAACTTGATTATAGATTTCATAGAGAATTTGCCCAATTCTCTGTTATAATTCAGCGGTTATAGCTAAATCATGCTCACCCATTAACAGAATAGTTTTCCTGAATCAAATGGATTCCCAGTTCCCTTTCAACTCCCTCCAATTTTTTCCTAATCTGCCTTAGATGATTGTAGGATCCTCCAGAACAAATACAGGAGGACTGGAACATACAGGGCTGCTTAGAAAAAGGATGGAAAGTGCTATCTATATAGCACTGGATGAAACTGGGGCAACTACTTAGATGTGGCAATATTCTGCTGTATTTTCTTCCTTAATTCCAGCTGTGCAGTAACCTTCATCCACTTTAACATGTTCTTTATTTGTTTTATGAGCCAGACAGCTGAAGTTGGCCATACATTGCACTACATAAAATATGGCAGATGAGATAGCTCTGAACTTTACCTGATAACATCAGTTTCTATTCATGTAGCTGTTCCTCAGTCCTTATATGACTCATTGCAATTCTACAAATGCTATAGGAAAAGGACGTACTCTTCTAATTTTGAGCACAAAATGCCTATCTATCATGCAAATATATGAAACTACTAAGATTTTTTTGAGGTCTTGGAGAAGTTGATTTACCAGAGTTTCATACTGTGGCAAATGATTTTAATTCTACTGATTGGTTGGCAGGAAACCAGAAACCAAATGCTTTTCTTCTATCGTCACCAGGAGGCAGAATATAGTTTGATGCTTTTGTAGGAGACAAGAAAGCAGACTTACAATTTGGCCTGCTTTTCAGCATTCAGATGTGAAAGACTTTAGATTATGTCATCATGCCCAGAATCTTCCTCAGTTGGCTATAGTCGGGTGGCTTGCACAATCCAGCTAAGAAGCACCAAGAATTCATGTCTGTTCTTGTCTTGTGCTACAGAAATTAGATTTTCTCTGAAACAAACTACTAACTTAGGAACCTTTTTCAACGATAACAGAGATGCCAAAATCGATCGCATCACGTGATGTATTGTAATGTTTTTTGCCTTTGTGAAGCTGGGGTGGGCGTGGCCTGTGCATGATATATCCAGCCCATGGGCTGCCAATTTGACACTCCTGAACTATAAAGTTAGTGAATAGTGTATAATGTACACAACTCCCTATTTGGGGCCTGAATGACAGAAATGTATCCGTATTTTCAATTTCTTTTGAAATCTCTATGATCATTGCCATTTGTCCTTTCCAGTGCTACGTGAATGACTCAAGAGAACACAGGTCTCACATTAACAAGGAAAGCTTTTTAATTAGACGGTTTTGTAAAAAACAACAACAACATTGGAAATAGCATAGTGGCTATGATTCTAATGAGTATGAATAGATTGCCTCTGAGTTTTGGAAAATTATGTGGTTCAATTCTAGTAGGAGGATACCAGCAAATATTGATTACCTGCTAATATTTCCTTTTTTGTGGGAATTCAGAAAAAAATATGGCTACATAAATCGCCTTGTTGTAATTAAATCAGCTATGACCATGCCTGTCAATATTGTCCCTTACAAAGGAATAGGAGACACAATGGAAGTCAGTTTTATTTCACATTATTATGAGCCATATAATACTCATGTTGTTATCTATCAGAAGGCTTATAGGGAGTTAGTGATCATATCCATTAGTTGTAGTTGTTTATACCAGCAATAAATTTTATATCAGATTTAATGTCAGCTTGTAACCCTGGATAACTACTGGGCCCATCACATAAACAACAGCTACCTTCAAAGAAGGACAACTGAACCTGAATGGTCATGCTTTAATAGGTGATTTACTCTTTGTTTCACCCACTGTGCCCCAAATTTTGACTGATGGGCAATTTTGACTGATAGACAGCAACAAAGGTAACCATGTTTCTGAGGCAGACACTATTTTTCCCTGCAACATCCCTGACTGACACCATTCATTGGGCACTAAAAGATAAAAGAGTTTAAAGATAATCTTTAATATATACTTTGTGGGGGGGAAGTATTGCCTAGTACCCCCTCAGACCCCCTCTCTACAAAATTATTTCAGTAGCAGCAGAAATTTTCAAATGAAGATAATTTGTTTATTCTTTGTTATTTATTTTAGCTGAAAATAAATTATTTACAATTCAGTCTATTGTTACAATGATTATTATCCCAGAGAATAAATGATGTAGACAGTACATGGATTGTCTTCTAATATCTATTTTTAGCAACTTTTTAAGGCAATGGGACTGCACATGTGTATTTGCTAGTCCCTCAGTATTGTTCTCAGACAATCTTTCTAGCAGTGAATGACAAGTGTTACGATTATGCTCACTTCAATGTGTGGTCAGAAGCACATATGACCAACCCCACACATGACTGGAGCTATCCAGGGTGAGATTTTGATTTAGCAGCTTTCATTTTGCAGATGGTTATAGGAAACCAACTTCTGTTTTTCTCCAAAACAATTTCCCAGTCCTTAGAAATGTACAACACTGTATAAATTATGCAACTGATTTATAAGTCACTTTTAATGGGCATATAATTTCCCCATACTTCAGTAAATACAAATTGTAGTCTGATTGAAAGCAGACTTTAAAAAAAAGAACAAGAAAGGCTCAAATGGAACTGAGTTCTCAAAATTAATTACCTTCTCCTAAATATTGCAATTGGATTCTCTTGGAGGAACACATTTTCTTCTTTGTATGAGAAGTGATAAATGAAGAACCTCATCAATCTACCTCTTTACCCTTGGAATAGAGCCTCTCTCTATATGCATACAAATCTCTCTCTGCTCCTCATCTGTTTCTTGCCACACAGAGCAAAATATCATGATTCTGTTAAGTCATTTGCAAAGAAAAGTGCAGGTGGATTTCTGAAGCATCCTTATTCTGATAAAGTCCTATGTATTAAACCTAATACTATAGAATGTTTTCTATATTAGAACAAAGCAAGTTTGTCATTTCAAATCTTTTCAGATTTTATATATGTATGTAATTATTTGGGATAACCAGTGCTTTTTTTCTTAAAAAAAAAAAAGGTGCCAGATCTCACACATGTCATACAACCCGCCTTGCCTACCCTACAAGGTTCCATCCAAAAAAAGGTGCCGGAACTCCGTTCTGGGCGTTCTATGAGAAAAAAAGCCCTGGGGATAACAATCTTTCTTAGCAGCTCTATATTTAAACAGTAATAAATCTCTCTGTGTGTCTGTGTGTGTCTATACGTGTCTGTGTGTGTATCTGTAAAACATAGGAGCATGTAAAATACCCAGTCTGTCACTCTGCTTACTTTAATCCCAACTACTAATTTTTAAAAGAGTTGTTGTAATAGTGAGATGGGCAGCAGATAAATTTAATAAATAAAATAAAAATAAAATAAATTATCTTCTGAGGTTGGTAGAAAGCAAGAGTAATAGAGAGGGGAAGAAAGGAAAAACTTCTGATTAACTCAGTGTCAGCCTGGCTGTGGCATTGCTTAAGGAGGCTGGACATAATTTCTAAATCAAAGCCTCTGGTGAACAACAGCTCCATATATAGTATATACAATATATGCCCCAGTCCTATTACTGCGGCTGTTACATATTTTCAATTACAGTATTTGGAATGTTCATGACATTCAACCTTTACTTGTTGACTTTAAAGGGGCAAAACTGAGCTTTTCTGCTTAAATTGGTTGTAAGCAGAGTTTAGATAAATAATTCAAGTTGTTTGCAGAGGTGTTGAGCTCATCCCCTGGGAAAAGACAATATGTGGGAATTACATTAGCCATATGTCCTGTTGTATTGCAGACTGGTTATGCATGACAACCCCAGTAGTACAATCACCTACTGAGAAATTTACTGTCATCCCACAACCATTTAATATGCTAATTAGTTATTTGCTACGAACACAGTTGTCTGTAGGCTTCTCTAATAGCAAAGAGGTGGTAAGACTGTCCATGTTTACTACTGCAGGAGAATGAAGCTGACAGCAGCCCAGGGTTATCAAAAAATGCAAGACTGTGATTTTGGAGTCTAAATAATGGTTTAATAGCTATGTTTCCATTCTGAAACCTGATTTAGGCTACTCTGGTTGTTGTTTTTTTAGCAGTTCTGTTCCAAAAGCATAAATTGCCTTTGTGTCTCCCTTTTACTATTTATATAAATATTTGATAATTAATGCTTTCAGAAAAACAGAGGAAAGGCATTTGTAATGCAAATGGGCATTCAGACCAATCAAGCTTTTACATTTATATTACAAAAAGGGTGAAAAAAGAGTCACTTTAACCCCCAGATATCAAGAAGTAGGCCATGCGCAGGCCACGCCCACCCTGGCTCTGCAAAGGCAAAACAGGTCACAATACGTCACATGATGTGATCAAGTTTGACACCTGTGGTCTAAAGGTTTCTTCCCAACTACTATTTTAAAATGGAATCTGAGGGCATTTTTAGTAGGAAACTCAGGTGATAAGTAGTGACTGGTTTATCCCCAAAGCAGACTCTGAGAAACAGAACTAATACAATAGGGTCTTCTTCCAATGCCAAAAAATTAGCAATTGCATGCCTGAGGTGAGATGCAACATCCGTTTAAAAACCTGTAAGAAAAGTCCATTACCCTCTAGGGCAGGAGTCCTCAACGTTGGCAACTTTAAGACTTGACTTCAACTTCTAGAATTCCTCAGCCAGCTGAGTCAGTGCTTTTTTTGTAAAAAAAAAAAAAAAAAAAAAGGGTGCCGGAACTCACACATGTCATAAACCCGCCTTGCCTACCCTACAAGGTTCCATCCAAAAAAGGTGCCGGAATGCCGTTCTGGGCGTTCTATGACAAAAAAAGCCCTGCTTAAAGTTGCCAAGATTGAGGAGCCCTGCTCTAGGGCATCCTATTCATTGAGAAAAAGTTCATACATTAGGATGTTTTTCCTATTGCTTGGACTAGTCCCTAATCCTGCAACCTGAAACTTTCACAACCTTTGAAGCAAACAGAATATGAATTTATTCATTCACCTCTATGACTATTTCAAGATGATTGTGTATTAGTTTTCAATGTTTTCGTCCCTAGTCCAAACATAGCCAATTTCTTCAACCTTTTGTGAGGTTTAATTTCCATGCTTCTCATCATTTTTGTGTCTCTTCCAGAGGGTGTTCCTTTGCACAAAATTTGTATAAGTACAACGCATTGTAGACAATAGAGTACTGCCCTCCCCCCCAAAAAAATCTAATGGAATTTAAGTATATCAATAACTGTAGAATTTAGTGGGGAGGAGCCGACATATGGCAAATAGTGGAATTGTCTTATTCATTCATAAGAAGCTCTCTATATATAGTAATAATAATAATAATAATAATAATAATAATAATAATAATAATAATAATAATAATAATAATAATAATAATAATAATATTGATAAAGTTGGAAGGTACCTTGGAGGTCATCTAGTCCAACCTCCTGCTCATGCAGGAAACCCTATACCATTTTGGACAAATGGCTGTCCAGTTTCTTCTTAAAAACTTCCAGTGTTGGAGCATTCACCGCTTCTGGAGGCAGGTTGTTCCACTGGTTAATTGTTTTAACTGTCAGGAAGTTTCTCCTTAGTTCTAGGTTGCTTCTCACTTTGGTTAGTTTCCATCCGTTGCTTCTTGTCCTGCCTTTAGGCGCTTTGGAAAATAGCTTGACTCCCTCTTCTTTGTGGCAGCCCCTGAGATATTGGAACACTGCTATCATGTCCCCCCTCGTCCTTCTCTTCGTTAAACAAGACATACCCAATTCCAGCAACCATTCCTTATATGTTTTAGCCTCCAGTCCCCTAATCATCTTTGTTGCTCTTCTCTGTACTCTTTCTAGAGTCTCAACATCTTTTTTACATCATGGTGACCAAAACTGGATGCAGTATTCCAAGTGTGGCCTTACCAAGGCATTGTAAAGTGGTATTAATACTTCATGTGATCTTGATTCTATCCCTCTGTTAATGCAGCCT
>NW_015386500.1:555319-564877 GCF_001527695.2 Protobothrops mucrosquamatus | reverse complement strand
TAGTAGGTTGTGATCTACTTTGTCAAATGCCTTACTGAAGTCCAAGTAAATTATATCCACAGCATTCCTCTGGTCCACTAATTTTGTCACTTGGTCAAAGAATGCAATAAGATTTGTCTGGCATGATCTGTTTTTGACAAACCCATGTTGGCTTTTAGTAATGACTTTGTTTGCCTGTAGGTGTTCGCTGATTCGTTGTCTGATTATCTTTTCCAGAATCTTCCCAGGTATTGACATCAGGCTGATAGGTCTGTAATTTCCTGGGTCCTTTTTTTTTTTCCTTTTTGAAGATGGGAACTACATCGGCTCTTTTCCAGTCCTCTGGTAGTTCCCCAGTGCTCCAGGATCTTTGAAAAATATAGTTCAGTGGTTCTGAGATCACATCTGCCAGTTCCTTGAGAACCTTGGGGTGTAATCCATCTGGTATATATATATATATAAAGTTAATTAATTAATTAATAAGTTAACAAAGCATATTAATATCTAAACATTAACCTTTGGAACTGGCTAAAGGGTACTATTATCTATTAGCTAATTAAAAATAGATTTAAAATAGTAAATAATTATTTAATTCAAAAGCATTATTTAAGTTACTTTTTTCTTCTTGGTCTTTTAAAAATGAGGCAGCATATCTAGAATTATTTTAATCTCTCCAGAGTTGCATTTCTTTTAGTACCCATTTTTGGCCTCTGCTTTAGCCAGTAAAAATCCCTTCTTAAACTGGCCTGTATATCGGTTGACCTAATTAAATGTTGAATTGCAGGAGCAATCATTATTTTGTCCTTTAAAAGTTTGACACGATTCCCCAGGGTCCTAACAATATTGATGAAGATGTGAAAACAGCTTGCATTCAATTGCTAAAAACTTCAGTCATTTTTATCTTAACGTAATACAGATTTATTTTCAAGTCTGTCAATTTTGTTTGAGGATATTTTTTTCCACAAAGATGTTCTGTCAAGAAGGCCAATAGGCTTTTTGCTTGCTAGTGTTTTCTCAACCAAATGTTGAATTTTGTGTTCATATCTAATTAAACAGATGGTGAATAATAGGTTTGTGAAGTAAAAGATTAGTAATCTTTGTGAAAAATTCAGCATGAGAGTTGATGGGCATTTCTATATTAATTAACTCTCCATGTGTGATTACCCTCAGAAACATAGTTAAAGAGATACAAAATGGCTAAAATATTTTGAGTAGGCTTTTGCCCATAAGCCTATATGCTTGTCTCACCCAACTTGCACAGGGTTTGAGAACCTCATTTTAAATTTCATTTTCAAGAAGGTCACCTGAACCCATTTAATTTCTAGTGCTTGCAGCAGCATTTTTCATCTCACGTAAGAGTTTGGGAATAAAAGTCTTATTCCAGCTGCAAAATTTTACATTAGCCATGGGAATAAGCATAAGGTATTAATCTGCTTGGATTCAATAATGTATCCTCTGAGGCACCCAATCATTGGGGAGACTGGCCACCTAGCTTGAGGTAATGTTTAAATAGAACAGTTGTATATATTGCACAACAGTTCCAGCTGTAGGTGAAGCATATATTAAAGTCCTAACCAAAATAACCATTGGAATATTTCCTAATTCTTTGCAATTATGGCAATTTACTGGAAATTTGTTTCAAGTTAAATAAAGTCATCTATTATGTTCATTAGATTTCCCTTTTCCATCTTGACTTCTGATTGATTTGATTGGTTAGGCCAGCCAGTGATAGTTTTTCTTTTTTTCTGGAAACTATGGCAACTTTCAATTCTGATTCCTTTGGGAGATGTGGCTCAACACATCTGAAGGGCATCAGACTGGGGAAAGTTGATATATTACATATATTTATTTTTTTTATAAAAAATTATTACTTAGGCAGTGTTTTTATTCTTAGTATACTTAGGACTGCTTAATCTGCAGTGTGTGTTGGGGCACACAGTCCCACCAATCTGCAGATAGTGCTATTTGATTTTAAATGAAACAATTGATTGTAATTTAATTTATCCTGCAAGATTTTGATCAAGTAATAATAGTTTATATTAAAACATATCTACTATTTTGTCAGACTATTACTCAGCCATAATGTATAGCAATAGCAATAGCACTTAAACTTATATACCACTTCATAGAGCTTTACAGCCCTCTCTAAGTGATTTACAGAGTCAGCCTATTGCCCCCAGCAATCTGGATCCTCATTTTACCATCCTTGGAAAGATGGAAGGCTGAGTCAACCTTGAGCCTGTGAGGATTGAACTCCTGGAAGTGAGCTGAATTAGCCTGTAATACTACATTCTAACCACTGTGCCACCACAGCTACTAATATGATAGCTTGAGTTGTTGCTACCATCAAATAAGTAACTATAGTAAAACTAAAGGTGTAATAATTTGCATTACAGAAGAAGGAGTGGGCCCATAATGTGTGGATTATCAACAGAAGAGAGTTACTCTGCTCTATCATAGGACATCTATCCATAATAATAATAGCTTTATCACTTGTGTCTCTGCTTCTCGAGTTATATTTCCATTGACTGTGATAAATACAAATAATGGTGAATCTCTTTTTGAAGCCATGGATCACAGGCAAGGTACAACTGTCTTAGATTAGACCAATTCTTTGTATGCAAAGCATGTTTCTGATGACTGACAGATGAAATTATGCAAGTATTGGCAATAGCAGTGGGGCTTTCCAATATGCTTGAGTTTTTATCTTTCCTTTTAAAAAATAAAAACAATTAAAGCAAATATAAATAATTTTGGGACATATTATAAGATCCTAAAAATGGTTTTAAAAAGCAAAATTATATTATTTAACAGATTTTAAAAAGGTGGAGGGCAGGAAATGAGAAGTCCAATCCTAAATAACTGGAAATGTAACAGTAAAGAAAAGAATATAAGGGAATTCCTTTCTTTGTAGGCCCTCTTTGCTACAGAATTGTCTGTACTGCTTTTCTTGCAAATCTTGAGAGAGGTCAAAAAGGAAGAACAAATGTTACCCTTGGAAATAATCTCTTTCATGTGTCTTGCTCTGCAAAGGACACACTTGTCTTGCAAATGGAGCTGTTTGACAATCATTGGTCTTAGAATGCGGTTAAGCTTAATCTTTGGTGCTAACAAAATTGTGCACTTTTGACCTCCCTGTGGTGGGTAGCATATAGTGCTGGAGTAAGGTAGAGAAACAGTTTTTCTGCAAAAAATTAGAAACTGGTCAGTCCCTGAACTTGAAGGTTGGTCATCAAGTGTGTGTGTGTGTGTGTGTGTGTGTGTGTAAACTGTATGTGTATGTATGTGTATGTATGTAGTCTTCAACTTACAACAGTTCATTTAATGACCATTCAAAGTTACAACAGCATTGAAAAAAGTGACTTAGGACCATTTTTCACAATTATGACCATCGCAGCATCCCCACGGTCACATGATCAAAATTCATATGCTTGGCAACTGACTCATATTTATGACGGTTGCAGTGTCCTGGGGTCATGTGATCATCTTTTGCAACCTTCTGACAAGCATAATCAATGGGGAAGCCAGATTCAATTAACAACCCTGTTACTAACTTAACAGTGATTCACTTAACAACTGTAGCAAAAAAATGGAACAAAACGTATTTAATAGATGTCTCTCTTAGCAACATAAATTTTGGCTCAATTGTAGTCGTAAGTTGAAATATATTCATATACATTATTAACAATGGCAGTGGGACTTTCCAATATGCTTGACGGAACCCCATCCTAGCCCAGTGCTTGATAGAAGGGTCACGTTTTCACAGACTTCTGGAAATCTAAAAGGGTAACACATACACATACACAAACACAAACACACACACCAGATGGGAGAGAGACTGTGTCAAAAAGCCAGGGTAGTTACAGAGAAGGCACACCTCCATGACCTATTAGGTGAAATTTGAAGAAAGAGACCTGAAATATGTCCACACTGTCTAAAATAGTGGGAGAAGCAGATTTGGTCAGGAAGTGTTTGTTTACAGAACAAACTGGAGCACAACAAACTGGAGCAAAACAAATTGAGCACAGTGATAGGCCAATTTCTGCAGTTTTATGTATTGTAGTTTTTTTTCCATCTTTTAAAAATGTGACAATGGATATTTAAGAAAAAGTAGAGAAAATGGGTGTATTAGGAGATATGCTCAAGTAGAGATATGCAAATATTTTTATGGAAGCTTTTCGCTGATATGAGTATGTAATGGGACAAGCAAATAAACAGCCCCAAGAAACTGAACAAATCACACATTCATAACAAACAGGCACAAACAGCAAGGGCATTGACTAATTAGCAATCAGGTTAGCTCATCAGATTTTGATGGACGGTGGGGTAATGAGGATGGGCTTTCAGTTGTTTCACTGCTCATCTGAGTCACCATACCAATATTCACACTTACAACATGTCCCTTTTGGGGTTCCATACTGTATAAAGCAATTGACTTATAAACTACTTTTTCCCCTTCTCCATTGCCATAAGTGAAAAAGACCTGGGACTAAGTCTATTTCGCCTTATTATTTCAGCCTTCAACGTCGCCTACAAACTGCAGTAATCCAAAAGCTATATGTGGAATGGCTTGGAGAGACATCTCCTGCCTACCTAGAAGCTGTTTGTGTTTCTGTTTTCAGAAGCAACATCCATCTGCAGCTGGAGGCAAAGGGAAAGACCTGGCATCCCTTGCATCATGATGTAATCATGCAAATAATTCCAGTAATTGTTGTAATTTGCTCAGTGATGTCATGACACACAAGATGGCATTATATCATGCAACAAATTCCTGTGCCTCAGACTTTGGGGCTGTCTTCAGAAGATAGAGAAGAACCATTGTCCATCTGTTGAAGGTAACTTCTGATTTCAGCAATGAGGGGGTGATTTAACTCCCTACATTTAATTTAATTGCCCTAAAGTAGTGTTCTACTGTTGCCCTTAGGAGTGAATAACAAACTTTAGATATTTCTGAGCAAAGATAGCCGAGGGACTGCCTGGGTTATATGAGTTATTTTCTTGCAATGTCCAGATTGTTAACATTCAGTGACAAACTTTCAAATATTGGTGCACACAATTTTCTGCAAAAGGACTCAAATAAAAAGGATGTATTAAGCCAGTGATGGCGAACCTTTTAGAGACCGAGTGCCCAAACTGCAACACAAAACCCACTTATGCATCATCGGGTGCCAGGTGGCCATTGGGTAGGTGTGGCCCATTGGGTGGGTGTGGCCCATTGGGTGGGTGTGGCTGCCGTGATAACGGCAGACTGAGTGGGACTAAAAAGTTCAATCAATCAATTCCAATTTTGCAAGACCTTTTTTTCCCCCACAAGAAGTTGAAATTGACTGACTGATTGAACCTTTTTTTTTCACACGGCGGCAGAGGCCTAAAGCGCAAAGGTTTTATAAAACCCAGCTGAAGGCCTAGGACTGGGGCGACGGCGCGTGTGCCCACAGAGAGGGCTCTGAGTGCCACCTCTGGCACCCGTGCCATAAGTTCGCCACCACTGTATTAAGCATTCAATAAGTTTAGTAAGTTAATTTTAGTTTAACCCCACAAATTTCAAAAGGTCTAAATCTTACTCATATATCTCACACAGTCCTTGGACACCAAAGATTATTAACTAGCAATTAAGTTCAATCCCTTGGAGGATGTGTGTATACAGTATTGGGAGGCTGAACCTTTAGATTTGCTTTTAAAATAATGTCTGCGTCTCTGGTTTAACTCTGCCTTGGATTCTTTTACATCACGGGTGTCAAACTTGCTGGAGCTAAGGTGGGCACGGCCTCTGTATGATGCAACCAGCCTGTGGGCTGGCAGTTTGACATTCCTGTTTTACATTCTCACACTAAAGTGCAATGAAATGGCACTTAAACTAGCTTCTTAATCTACAGATGAATCACACCTTTGGAGGTAATTGTGCAGTACCAAAGCAAATTAACAATTTGTTAATGGAGTTTTAAAATCTCTGGTATTGAAATCCGGGACTTTCTTATTATTTGAATAAAGTTTGGTGCATGTAAACCTGTATGACAGTATTTTAGAGACTGCTTTTTATTTTATTTTTTTGCAAGATGCAGGTTTGAAATATCTTATGAAAGCAAATCCTGCTGGCCTTTTTTGTGCAGAGTTACAAAGAGCTGCTCTTTTATTACTCACTTTTGCAGAATTTATTGTTTATCTGACATCATTGCAATTGGAATAATACACTTGTTTCTATTTTAAGTTGAGTGATGTAATACACATGTAGTTCCCGCTGATGTCAGAACAGTTCAATTTATTTTGCAAGATTAATTCTGAAATAAGTTGTTGCTTGAAAATGAAGCTATATATCCAAGACTCTAGTTAAATACTCTTGTGTATTCCACTTTTCTAGCTTTTTTTACATATAAGACAATTTAATTCCTTGAATGTTGTTATTCTTACAATTTATCCCAGTTTGTTGCAGGATCTATTCATAAAAGATAATATCTGTAGCTCAAGGTTGAACTGTGGGGTCCTTGGTGCTCTCTGAGCTTGATTGTTGCATGCTGAAGATGTTACCTAGTTTAGTAATGAAATGTCTGCAAGAAAACAACCAAACTGAGAGAGCACTAAGGACCCCACAGAATCTACTTGTTTTGCATTGTGCTTACCTATTTCTTGCTAGCTAGTTCTAATTCTTATAACAAAGACTTTAAGTGTAGGACTGATTAAATGATTAGCTTTAAGACTGTCTAACTCCAGTATGGCTATGAGCATCTTGAACTGAATACTTTATTTGGCCAAGTGTGATCAGATACACAAGGAATTTGTCTCCAGTACAGAAGCACTGATTGTACCTACAAAACAACAGAATAATAACAGAATTATAATACCAATAAAATAGGGAATAAATAAGATAATAAGAAGTATAAATAATACTACAGTCACACTACATGTGTTAATAGACATTAGGCAACACTGAGAGAATTAGGTGTTCAGTAGAGTGATACACAAGGGGAAAAAAACTGTAGCGCCATCCTGAAGGGAGGAGTTGAAACAGTTTATGTCCAGGATGTGACAAGTCTGCAAGTATCTTCTCAGCCCTCTTTCTGACCCATGCAATATACAGGTCTTCTATGGAAGGCAGGCTGGTTGCAATTGTTCTTTCTGCAGTCTGAACTATCTGTTGGAATCTGTACCTATCCTGTTTGGTTAGGTACAGACAGTTATAGATGTACAAACAACAGACCCAATAAGTTCTCTGTACAATTGTATCAACAGCTCCTGGGTAGTCCAAATTTCCTGAATTGATGCAGGAAGAACATTCTTTGTTATGTTTTTTTTAAAATGATGGTTTTAACATTGAGCGTCCATTTCAAGTCCTGAGAGATTATAGAAACTCAAAACCTGACGGACTCTACTGCTGATACTGTGCTATAGTAAAGGTAGTAAAAAGGGCTCCTCCTAAAATTATACATTATATATTTTACATTATATAAAATGATATGACAAGGGGGTGTTTTTAAACTGGCAAAGATTATAATAAAAGATAAAATATTAGGAAAAGTTCATTACAATTGGTTGGGATGATTGGAGAGGCAATTGTTGATGTTTTGTTTTGTTTTGTTTTGTTTTACTGTATGTCTTTCCATCATTCTGAAGCTTCTATGGATACTCCATGTTTCATATTCTGGAAGAGGGCACTGAGAGGAATCCATGCATGATGTTTTTGCTTGAGATGTAATTAAATTGTAGAAGCCAGTCAGGTTGCAGTCTCTTGGAGAGAGGATTTACAGCGAAAGACAAAATGTTCATGCATATTTCCTGACCGCTCTGCAACTAAAATAATTAAAACCCAATAATATGTCCATAAGAATTTCACTGACATTCTTTAAACTTTGAAGAGCTAATTTACTTTAATTAGATTGAGAGAGAACTGCTGGAAAAAATGCAAATAATTTGTTTTGTGTGGCACAATTTAAGTTTTAGATCATAGTAGTTTCCTTGTTGCAAAAAGTAATGATTGATGAAATTCAGTCACGATTGCAAAGATAGATCTTTGAGAATTATCAAAATAGCATATAGCTGGACCTCTAAACACCTGAACTTTGAGGACTTACAAACTAAAGAGGAGCAAGATTAATGAGTCTTAAGTTTATTGAGTTTAAGTTAATATATTTGTTTTTTTAATAATAATGCTTAAGTAGCAATAGCACTTAGACTTAAATACCTCTTCATATTGCTTTACAACACTCTCTAAGCAGTTTACAGAGTCAGCCTATTGCCCCCAACAATATGGGTCCTCATTTTACTGACCTCGGAAGGGTAGAAGGCTGAGTCAACCTCGAGTCCTGTCAGGATTGAATTCCTGGCTATGGGCAGAGTCACCCTGCAATACTGCATTCTAGTCACTGTACCACCATGGCTTAAAGGAAAGATGTCCCATAGTTTGATAAATAAACAGCCACAATGACAGTATAAAATATATGTTTATTGAAAGCAAGTTCCACTAAATTCCACTATATAACAGAAAATATATTTAGATTTGTCAATTGAATTTCTATATATGTCTCTTCTTATCGTTATAGGAAGTATAAATCTGATAAAAATTATGCTTGTCTCTTCATACTTTGATTTGATCCATATGTTTTATCTTTCATCAAAATCAAAGTCTTACAAAGCTTTTGCTACCAGAATTCAATACTTAAGTAAGACTCATATTCAAAATGCTGCATAGATATTAACTAATCAAGGAATGTTGACAGATGAGGAACTCTACCACTAATTGTGCTGCTAAGGTAACAAAATGATCTCTACTCACCTTGTAAGGTACAGTGCATATCACAATGTTTGGACTGAAATGACATGCTAATAGAAGATAACTATGCTGACTAGATAAAAATTTAAAATAGCACCCTTTCTACCAATTTCTGAGCTTGATGTTTCACATTTCCAGTGCAGATATAATGATTTATTCCATGAAATCCATAACCTTAAGATTTGCACATTGCCATTTTGAATCTCATTCTCTTTACACTCTGATTCTTCGTTAGAGTATTACGATATGATGATTTAGATTGCTTAGGTTACTAGTCCCAGGCTGAATTTTTAATATCACATTTCTTCTGACATGTTTCTCTTTGTCTATTTGCCAGCTGTTTTCCCATGTTGTCTTTTTTGATTTGTTTTAACAGTAGTTTAAAATTAAATAGCTAGTCCTTAACTGAGAATAATCTATACATTGTTCAATTTTTATTTATTTATTTTTATTTGTTTGCCACCTTTATTATCTTTACAAAGATAATAAACTCTATGTTCATTTATAAGTGTTAACTAATTTGTAGATGTAACAAAACCAAAATATTTATTCCTAAATAATTTCTATGGAACAGCGCAATATTCTTTTGCTTTGAATAATAATAATAATAATAATAATAATAATAATAATAATAATAATAATAATAATAATAATAATAATAATAATAATAATAATAATAATAATAATAATAATAATAATAATAAAGTTGGAAGGGACCTTGGAGGTCATCGAGTCCAACTCCCTGCTCAGGCAGGAACCCTACACCATTTCAGACAAATGGCTGTCCAGTCTCTTCTTAAAAACTTCCAGTGTTG
>NW_015386500.1:551670-555119 GCF_001527695.2 Protobothrops mucrosquamatus | reverse complement strand
AAGAAAGCAGCCATTTTCTCATTTTTTTAAAATCAGTTGTCCTCCTTATCATCACCTATCCTCTTTCTCATTCCCTCTACCTACCATTCTTTTTCTTACCCTATTCATCCTGTAAAAAACCTATATGACATCACAGTACCATACAGAAGATCTGATAGGTTGACCCTATATTAAGATAAAATTCAAGTTGTTGTTTCCCAAAAAGAGCTCTCTCTTCTAATCACATCTATACAGTACGAAGGCAAAACTGATGAAAAACAGTCTGTGCCTTTATAATTTCAACAAGAGTCAAAAAGGTGAGTTTAGCACTTAGAAGACATCATTGATGGAGCATGTCTTCTTGATTGGGCAATGCAACAGTTGTTCTCTCCAGAACAATAACTTTCAATTAGTTCCAGCATTCTGTGAAAACAGGATAAATGTACAGGGAAAAGAAAGGGAGGAAATAGCTGCTTACATACATCAAAGCAGCATGCCCAGATGACCCTTCGGTCACGTTCCCTGTAATAACCTTATCTGGAAATCAAAGCTTATTCAAGAAGGAAATTAGTATCAATCGTGCAATAGTGGTATTGCATTGATATTATTTGGAATTCTTCATATGTGATTTTTGCCTTTGCACATATTGTATACTGCAGTTCCTATTTCCCAGTACACGCCTTTAAACAGAAGATAGACAGGAGAGAAAGAAGGAGGGAGAGAGAGAGATTTGGCTATGTTAATATTGGAACTATCCCCACATGCATAGTTAGCTACTTCATGTGCTTTAGAATAGAATAGAATAGAATAGAATAGAATAGAATAGAATAGAATAGAATAGAATAGAATAGAATAGAATAGAATTCTTTATTGGCCAAGTGTGATTGGACACACAAGGAATTTGTCTCCGGTGCATAAGCTTTCAGTGTACATACAGGCAACAAATGATAAACCATGATCATAATCATAAAATACAATCATCATAACTCATAAGGAACTAGCTTTGTTAGGTTTTGGGCTTTGGATGGGAAATTCCAAATTACCTTCCTTGGTAGTTTCCTACAGCTGATCTAAAGGGAGAGGTCCTTGATAAGACAACTAGAAAAATCCTATTTTCTTAGGGAAGTCAGGGGATCAGCTTATCATGATTATCTTTTTACTGGAGAAACCTCTGGAACAGGGATCTGCCAATGAAGCCTGAAATACCTCCTACCACTCTGTAACAATGTTGTATTGACGAGGGGGGACATGATAGCAGTGTTCCAATATCTTAGGGGCTGCCACAAAGAAGAGGGAGTCAGGCTATTCTCCAAAGCGCCTGAAGGCAGGACAAGAAGCAATGGGTGGAAACTAACCAAAGAGAGAAGCAACCTAGAACTAAGAAGAAACTTCCTGACAGTTAGAACAATTAACCAGTGGAACAACCTGCCTCCAGAAGCGGTGAATGCGCCAACACTGGACGTTTTTAAGAAGAAACTGGACAGCCATTTGTCCGAAATGGTATAGGGTTTCCTGCCTGAGCAGGAGGTTGGACTAGATGACCTCTGAGGTCCCTTCCAACTTTATCACTTTATCATTACTTTATCAGTACTCTTTCCGCAAACATTATTTGTTTACTTGGCACTTCTTTCATCTTTTCTTTTCACCACCAGCCTAGTGATCACCACACATCTTTCCCTTTTCTCCTTCAAATCTTCTCCTCTCACCTGAGTCCTGATCACCACTGCCCCAAGCATTCAGTTAAGGTACTTTGTCTTTGAAAGCATTCCTAACAAGTTGCTCATGCATGTAAAAATCTGCCTAGCCTCATGTGGCAATCCCATATTCATAAAGAAGCCTCAGCCTTCCATTTATACTGAATGTGGCTGAATACAGCAGGAATAGATATGGATGGCTAAAAAGGAATGCTCTAGAAGTGGAGGATTGTGACTTGGAATCAGTAAACTGTTGTGCCAAAACCTGTCCTGCAGTTTTTTGAAAATGTTCCTCCCTAGAGAAAGCAGTTTGTCTCCCTCCCTTATTCTCAGGATACCGTAGAATTTCTTTAGAACTTCTTTTGATTATGTTTCTGAATTTACTCCATTGTTGCAAGGTTACTGCATTCTGTGACACATCTGTCCATCACTCTGCCATCTCCCTGGTTGCTTAAATTTCCTGATTTGAAAAAGCCCCCAGAGAGGATGCCGTACATTTTATCTTGGAATTTAATTAAAGTATGGAAAGTCAGAAAGACTGCAGATGGCTGGAGATAAGTTTATTCAGTGAAGGGCACCTCATATCTAAAGACAGTGCCAGAACACTCCATTAGGACTGCCATGCCTCAACTGCAACCATCTGGATGGCCACTAGATAGCAGCGAAGAGGTACAAAACATTCTGACATTTTTGCTGTCATGCAGGGATTGTTTTGAGTTCTTGCAGCTCAGGGATCACAGCCCTATCCTTCACCGAAATTATTTAAATAAGAAGCATTTCTTCTTTGGAAGTAAAATATCAAAAGCTATTGTTTTCCTATAAAATTGCATGAATAAAGGTAAAAAAGCACAGAAGAAAATTTGAGCTCTAAATGGCTCTTAGACAATACAAACATTTATCTCTGGATCCATGAGGCCAACTTGTGCACACAACACTGTCCCAGGGAAGAGGAGGCTAGTCATTTTTTGTAAGTTTGGCTTGTCCTAACTTGTCTAAGGTAACAAATTAGTTCCACACCAACACACATTTGCAACCAGTAAACAAAAGAGAAAAGATCTAAAAATAAATTACAAGTATTTTTATGGATTGGCTGGAAAGGAATTATAAAAATCCTTTCTTTATTGTCAGCATTCATTAGATTTTGTATGATCTTTGTTTCTAACGTAGCATAGGAAGATAGTGGAAAAAACACACCAAATCTAGAAAAATCTAATTTCTTCATATAATTGTTGTAAAATACAAGGATCTCAAAGTGATACTGAATTATATTTCTAAAATACAGAATTTGTCATCTTGTGAAGAGCTTTGGCTTCACTGAGCTTGGGGATAAAACAAATAAAATAACCCTAAATAACTGGAAAGAAAGCTACTCCTAATTTTAAGGCATAGATCCAGAATATAAGTTTGTTATCTATTTTTTAAGTCTTTGTGTTCTAAAAATGAGAAGATTGCATAATGTTGCAGTGTAGTCCAGATTTAACGATAACCTCAATGTTTGAATTGTTTTTATAAAGGTATTTATATGGCCCTTTTGTTATTGTTTTTTATTTAATTATTAATTGATTGATTGATTTTGATTGATTGATTTATTATATTTATACCCCGCCCTTCTCCCGGAGGACTCAGGGCGGCTTACAGCCAGTTTAAAAACAGTTTGATACAAATACAAAATACAAAATTTAAGAAAATAATTAAAAATAAATATTTAAATAGGCCGCTTCTACTAAAATTTAGTTAAAACCAATTTAAAATACCCCTAGGCCAGTCCTGCCCGCT
>NW_015386500.1:535258-550933 GCF_001527695.2 Protobothrops mucrosquamatus | reverse complement strand
GTCGGTGAGGAAGGAGGAGAACCACCGCATAACCGTGCCTCCCACTCCCAACTCAGCCAGACGCCGCAGCATGATACCGTGGTCCACCGTATCAAAAGCCGCTGAGAGGTCCAAAAGAACTAGGACAGAGGAACAACCCCTGTCCCGGGCCCTCCAGAGATCATTCACCAATGTGACCAATGCCGTTTCCGTGCTGTATTAGATTTAGTTTTATTGTATTACCACTATTCAAAGTGGACTTTCTTCTTTTGCACATTTATTTATTTACATTTAAACCATTTATATAGTTGCCCATCTCATAGCAATGACTGTAAAGTAGTGTACCAATCACTAATAACATTTATAAGAACATATTTTTAAATAAATAAATAAATATATAATCACTTCAAAAAGTACTGAGGTAACATTGTGTTATTGCAGAACAATGCAGAAGAGAAGATGGAGCAGTCAGTTTCCACTTTCAACTGAATGGGTGAAATCTCTCTCTCTCTCTCTTTTGTCAAAAATGCATTTGAGATATTTCTTTTTTGCCCTTTCTGGTGCAGAATATCAATTGTAGACTACCATGAAGCTCCTTTTCCAACCATGAACTTTCAGAGCTGATGTCGTAGTTTTCCACCCTAAATGTGAATTAATGATAATAGTATACTGTAAATCACAAGAATTACTATACTATAAAGAAAATGTTGCACTCTTTTGTATTCCTGTCCAGGAGGTCAATCAGCTGGCTATACAGATTTTTAGGATCTTCACCCCAGATGTCTTTCCCAGCAATTTGCCACTTTTTCCTTGTAGTGGTCTAGATCCTCTGTATAGGCTCAGTCATCACTGAGTAATGCTGCCTCTTTCCTTACATTTTTGCCACCCTAAGTTTGCATTCTTACAGTTTTATTTTTCCCAGAACTGCTGATATCTCCGTTATCTCTCTTTTGAATACATAAATACCAGCTCACAGAAAAAGACTCTTCTACTATAGAAGTTCTTCTATCAAATTTACATAGAAATCATTAAGTTCAAAGGTAGACATTTAAGAGGAAATTAACAGACATTCTCTTGAAACCAAAAGGACTTGAATGCTGCACAAAATATTCTAATTTGATTTTAAAACAGCAAAGTCTACTATAAAGTCTACTATAAAGAACAGATTTATTGTGGCATAGACCACATTCTATTCCCTGTGGTGAGGAGGAATGTGCATGTGAGAGGAGGAAATGATGTATATGTAATAATGTACATGTCATATTTTTAGACTGCTTTTTGGAACAATATCAGGGTATACTTTCACGGTTCTTCGTCAAGTGTAAATGTAAATGTACAACAGTTTGGAATTTCTTACTAACAGGGAAAACCTATGAAGCTTTTAAAGAGAAGTAATGTCGCTCTCTTTCTGTTAATATAAAGAATATTGAAAAATATATTTTTAAAGCTTTCTACAGGTAGTTTTACATCTCCCAAAGAAGCCAGGTAGCACAGACAGGGATCGACTTGGTTGGGAATTCCAAAATTCTGGAATCAATAGTCCCTATCTATTTGGAGCTCACTTGTTAGGAAGGATTCTCTAAGAAAAGGCACCAATTAAGATTAGTCCACCTAATTTGAATAATAATAATTTACATGTTCACAGGGAGTTTTAAAATGCTATAAAATGCCATACTATAATGTTTCCATGAAGAGAAAGTGTACGATTATATAAAACTTTCAGAGCACAATAAAAGTCTAAAGAAAATATAATCATTATTGTTGGTTTATCGCCTCAAACATGTTGTTGCAAATGTCATTGTATCAGATGAGTTGGGTAACAGGTTTTCCATTTTGCGCTTTATTTGACAAGGTGATTCATTGTCTCATGCAGTTTAAGATGTCAGTCCTCCTGAAAGGAAATGAGCAGTGCTGATTCACATGTGCATATTCCCCTTCATCAAAATATGTGATTAAGGAAGTGTTATTCTTTAGAAATGGTCTTACCCAACTTCTCTGAAACAGGAGTGTTTTTCTTTATTGAAACATAATCTATCACAGCAGCCTCCATGGTAACTGCATATGCTACTCATCCCCTACGGGACTCATAGTTCAAATACCAAAACAGTCATAGTGGAGATAATTTTAATGCTGCTCTCTAGTAGATTGTCAGGTAATTGGAATCATTAATTCTTAGCACATCCAATCTACTATATTAGAACAACTAATAGTTTGGTATTAAATAGCAACATATTTAGTAATAGCATTCTAGTTCTTTAAAATTTACCAACTTATGTGAGCAGACAGATATTCCACTGATTTCAGCAGAACTAAAGCAAAGTTTCCTTGTTTTAAATATATTTCACTTTTTATTTATTTCAGGTGCTTTTATGCCAGTTCCTTCAGGATGACTCTAAGCAGCTTATAGCAAAATACCAAGCATATAAATTAATATGTAAAAAAAATCAATAAATAATCACTTCCCAATAATATAAATTTCATCTTCTCTTTGTTTGTTTGTGTGCACGCACATGTGTGCGCGCACACAAATGTACATGTGCATCATCAAGTCAGTTTTTCATATCTGGAGAGTGCCTAGACTAGTGTCTGCAGTTTTCTTGACAAGTTTTTCAGAAATCATTTATCATTGCCTGCTTCCTGACTAAGAGAAGGATTGGCCCAAAGCTGCCCGGATGGCCTTGTGACTAAGGTGGGACTAGAACTCACAGTTTCCTGGTCTCTAGCCTGATGCTTAACTACCATACCAAACCGGCTCTCACCATCTTATCTTTATCAGTCAAAATCCCATACTATTTTGACAGAACTAATTGTCTAAAGTTCAACAATTGATTCCATAATCCCATATTCTTTTTAAAGACCTATATTTTTAACGGTTTCCTAAATCTCAGGAATAAAGATGCAATACTTAAATCTGGTGGAAATGCCCATCTCTGTGTTCTTTGCAGGCATATTTTGTATGGATAGAACAACATTCTGGGATTGTTCCAAAAATCACTAGCAACATTGGCAGATCAGAGTGTGAATTCTAAAATCACTCTATTCTGAAACGTAATGTTAAAGTATCAAAAAGGAAAGTTTACAGATAATGATAAGATCCTAAAGAGAACAGAGCAGGCATAGTTCTATGTGAAGAGCCAGTAAATAGCAGAAATCCAATTGTGCCACCAATCAACTGAGAAGTTACTATATGAATTTTAACGAAGTAGCAGCCACTGATGGAAGGAATAGATGTAGACGGCTTAGAAGTCTAAAAAGAAAGACTTAAGAGTCAGTTTGCTCAGGGTTAGAGGCTAGAAACCAGGAGAGTGTAAAGTCTAGTCCTGCCTTAAGGCTTGAAAGCCAGCTGTGTGATCTTGGGCAGTTACTCTCTCAGCCCAACCCACCTCACAGGGTTGTTGTTATGGGAAAAATAGGAAGAGGAAGGAGTATAGGTTATCCTCAATGTACGACCACAAGTGAGCCCAAAATCTATGTTGCTAAGTGAGAAATTTGTTAAGTGATCTGACCATGGCTATGGACTGATGGCAATGTCCTCCTACTTCTGCTCAGTTGGTAAATACAGTAATAGAAGAAACAATTCAATTCTAGAAAAATAATATGGTAGAAAATTCCCGAGGGAGAAAAATGATCCAAAGTTAATTTGTGGGCTCTTCTCTAGAGTAGAATTACATGTAGAATTCTTTGGGGCCCAAGACTATCCTCTCTGCATAGGTCATTGCTCATTGCTCATTGCTCATCTCAATCTTCCAGCATCTCTCTCCTTTCTCCTGCTCAAGACTTCTGCCATCTAGTTAGCAATGACCAACATGGGACTGGCAGTCAAGAGGAGGTAACAGATAGCACTCTGTATCCCAAGGTGGCTGTTTCTCTTAATTGTTTCTCCAGTCAGAACTCTCTATTTCAATCCTGTGTGTATACTTTTGTAAAAAAGAAAAGAAAAGAAAAAGGAACCAAATCCAATTCTATTAATGTGTGTTTTCTTACAGGTAAAGTCACCAGTCTTCTAAATTCTGCCACTGAATTTACATTTAGAAAAGTAGACATTGTGTCCTTTGGAAGGCTGTGAATTGGTGACTTTAAAGAAGTGGGAGGTTCCCCTCTCCCTTTGGAATAGGAAGGAGGAGAAAATGGCATGAAGCATGAATATGTATCTACTGGAGCTCTGCATATTTCAAACACGATTCAGAAGCTCTTCAGACTTAATGTGAGCACAACAGTTCTCTGATAATTCATTAAAATAGCCAGACTTCCACAGAACCTAGAAAAAGGTACCAAATGAACTTTAATTAATAGATTCCTTATAGCAGTCAAACTTTATTTTCAGGCTCTTGCACAAGCTTCAAAAGGGCTAATGAGCAATGGAATAGTCTTGCACTCTCAAGAGGACCAAACACAATTCTGAATACATTCCAAAACCATACATGAGACTAATATCTATCTCACTATGTAGATGGATTAGGCCCACCTGCTGACCTCTCAATGTCCACTATAATTATTAGATGGAAAACCCCATAGCAGAATAAGAGACGGCATGCTCTGTTTGCAGGGTTCACGTTTTAGCGTCAGATGATGGCAAAATTTTTGCCTGACATTCTATTAAGACACTGCCAGTCAGAATAAACTGACTGAGTTAGGTACAGCCTGAGTTGAAAGAAAGTTACTTTCAGAAGCCAAATATATTATTTTGTCAAGGGAGAGGCAGTGGTTTCATTGTCAAGAATTTTAGTGGCTTTCTAACTGCAGCAGCTTTTTCTATAGTTAGGAGATACAGTACCATTTTAGCCCTACAATGGCTTTTGATTCTATAATCCTTGTAGCAATGAAGATCAGCAGACTAATTATATGTCATGGCAAAGACTGAAATCTATTCTTTTATCAGGTATGCTTTCACAAATATTCAATTTCAGTGAGAAACTTTTGGTGCTTTGCATTTAGAAAGAAAAGTAAATGACATCTGTCTTAAGTAATCATTCATTAATTTGAATTCTGTTTCATGTCTGTCACACGAATGTAAACTTCTCTTCACAATTGTCTTACTCCACATATATCTTTAAAGGATTCACAACTTCTCCATTTCTAAATGATGTTCTATAATAAATCAGATCCTACCATATAGCTATTGAGACCCAGGTCAAATAGGTGGTGATACTGTGCTAAAAGCATTGGAAAAATAATCATCCGTGTATTAAAAATGGCCTTCAGTGAGACTTGATCTTGCATGGCCAATTTTCCAACTTAATTAGATATCTCAGCCATATGAGAAAAATCTGACATTTTCACATTCCCAAATTTTATTTCAAAATGTAAATGCCCGTGAAATCCACGATGCTTTGTAATACATGCATTTAACAATGATTCATGTTTGGTAAAAGCCACATATTCACCTACGATGTTCATTGTAATTACTGTGCCAGAAGAATTTAGAACCAGAGCTTAGAAAGGAGTAACCAACATTTACACGGTGAATAGAACTGATAATTCTTAAGCACTGTTCACACCACAGTCCATCTATCTTCTCCAAGATGGAACAGAATATTGGACATTTAAGTGGGAGGAAATTGGATGATGTTTGACAGAGAGAATTGCTGATATTTTATTGGATGACAAGATATTTTCCTTCTTTCCTTTTATTCCTTCTTCTTTCCCCAAATAATGAGCAAATTCAAGTTGTAACACTAAGCATCAACTTAGCTGTGGTCAGCAGCTGGACTCCTAATGTCTTGGCAAAGATGCTGGATGATATGGTGTTTGTGAGAACACTCATGAATACCCCAAAGCTTGCCCTCATTTTTTCATATTATCTTGATGATGATTTAAATATTTTCATCTGACATCATTTTACAATTTGCAATGAAATACGTGCAACTGACTGTAGGGTGAATAATGGGAACATGATATTCACGGTCAGTGTGCCCAATTGCCTCTTTTGATGGATACCAAGCTCCCCAGCCTGACCTTTTTTAAAAAGTACAATTAATTAAAAAATAAATAGAAAACTGCCCTGCCTTATTTGCCATTTTTAAATTCCACAGAAGTCCCACTGGGATGATAGATAACATTCTGGAGGACTTTGTGTTTTGTCAGAGAGAAATCCCAACTGCCAGTTTTCAATGCATTTTGGAAAATGTATTCTTTTTTCAAGGGCCCTGCTGGAGTGTCTGTCTCCTCTTTTTTTGTAACTTTTGTCTGCCCTTCTCGTTGTTTTATCAATGGCCCGGTCCATCATGGCAGTGGATTTGTTAATTAGCAATCATTCCATTGCAGCCATTTTGTAACATGTCCACTTTATCCCTAATATGTCCAAAGCCCCTCCCATACAATTTCCCTACCTTTGTTGTAGAATAAACAGTTCGTTTTGCATTCCATGCTGTAACATCATAATGAAACAAAGTTTAAATGTTTGAACAATTAGGATTTAGGGAATAATTTTGTAATTAGTGTCTGATGATGACTTTTTTATTCTATGAAGAAATATATTTAGAAATATATAGTATATTTCTTACTTCAAGCATGTGAAGATATGAAGGACAAAAGGAAGAGTTTCTACCAAGGCAACTGTCAGACAAGGACAGTCTTAACCCATTCTCAAAAAATAACTTGACAGAACATCTCAGTCAGGCCCCTCAGTAATTCATGGGAAAATAAAGAAAGGGAGAAAGAGGGAAGCACATTCAGACTTGAGAGATTCTGTTACTATAGCCATTCCAACAAAAGTCATTTTAAGCCTATATAGCTTTATAGGCTGGTCTACTTCATAGGCTAGCAAATTGGTCATATAAATGAATTTTAAATTTAATTTTTTATTTAAATGGAAAACATATAACATTTCCCACAAGCCTTAATGACTAAATGAAACTACTTTAAGGTAGGCTCTAGTCTGGAATAGTATTGACGAACATGAAAGTAAATAAGTGATTTATGTACAAATTAATATCCAACTACATTATGTCCCGTATTTCTGACTTTTTCAATACCCTTCTGCTAAACTCTCAGAGATGTGTGATGAATTGATTGTGAACCTTATTAACAACTGACTCTCTTCTCCCTCCTTTGCTCTGGACCTTCTTTGTTGGATTATTGTTATTAAATATTAGAATCACCCACTTTGGCCATTTCATTTTGTTGGTTGTGTTGCTAAAACAGCTCAGTAGTGAAGTACTTTTTTATATATAGATCTTGGGTTAAATTTCTGGCATCTGACCAGGCAGCAGGTGATAGAAATGACAGCTACTGGAGTCTTTGGTGTTCTCCTGTCAGTCAGAAAAAGCAGCTCTAACTTGATATAAGGCAGTTGCTCTTTGCCCCCCCTCCTGCCACGAGCTAGCAAACCAATAATATGGTTCTATAATTCTTCAAATGGGGAGTTCTGCAAAATAGAATTAATTGTACATAGTATGAATTTCCTGAAGGCATTTGGGTAGAATTTATGCATGGAATAATCTCTCTCTCTCTCTCTCTCTCTCTCTCTCTCTCTCTCTCTCTCTCTCTCTCTCTCTCTCTCTCTCTCTCTCTCTCTCTCTCTGTGTGTGTGTGTGTGTGTGTATTTGTGTATGTACTTTTTGGGAAGGTTTGGAACACTGTTTAATTTGGGTTGGCAATACGTAATTATTTCAGAAAAAAATGATTTGATTTCTTTTATACATTTAAAATTCTCAGATTTTATGTGCACATTGTTGGAAGAAAAGTAAATAAAATAGCAAGTAAATAAAATAGCAAGACACTTTCCAATTAGAGCATAAATATGAATGGCCCAAAGACTGCTTAATAAAATAGGACTGAACTGGGAAATCAATGCATTATCTGAATTTACAATCTTAACTTGTAATTGGATGAGGGATTCTTCAAATCTGAATATTATTACAAAGCTTTCAGCCTTTTATTCTGAAACATCAACTTTAATATACCACATTCATTTGACCCTGTATATAAGAACCACTTTATAATTTATTTTCATCCATATTTACTTGTGGCTTATAACTTACCTAAGTACTGCATCAGCCAGTTAACTGAAAAATAAGAATTTTGGAAACCTATAAATCATCTCTATGAATCAATAAGAATAGAGGTGGAAGGGATATCTGAGGTCTTCTAGTCCAACCCCCTACTCAAGCAGGAGAGTCTATAGTATTTCAGATAGGTGTAGGAACTACAACTTCTGAAGGCAAGCTGTTCCACTGGTTAATTGTCCTCACTGTAAGAAAGTTTCTCCTTAATTCCAGTTTGCTTCTCTCCTTGAATAGTTTCCATCATTGTTTCTTGTCTTGCCTTCTGGCACTTTGGAAAATAGGTTGACCCCTTCTTCTTTGTGGCAGCCCCACAAATACTGGAATATTGCTATCATGTCACCCATAGTACTTCTTTTCTCTAGACTAGCCACACTCAATTCCTGCAATCATCTTAGTTGCTCTTCTCTGGAATTTTTCCAAAGTCTCAACTTCTTTTTTGTAGTATGGTGACCAAAATTGGATGCAGTATATTCATATTCATATCAGAATTCTTATTCATATTCATATGAATTCATATTCAGTATTTAGGATGATCACATATTTGTTACTTTTATTATATACACATTCAAAAGATGCATATATGAAAAAGGATCCTATGCATTTATCTCACCAGATAGGTAAAAAACTGTAGTCTTATCACATTGGAGTGCACAGCTAGGGAAGATCTGCATCTTTTATTTTTCAGGAATATACTCTCTGTGGACTTTAAAAAAACACAGATAAACTCAGTAACTAAACTTATGTACTCCTTAGTTGTTATGAGTCCATTGGTCCAAAGCGCCAAAAATGACAAGGGGCCCCCTCTTCAGAATCAACAAACTTTTCCCCTGCCCTCACCCATAGTGAACAGAGGGAATATTCAGGCAATACCAATAGCATTTGGGAAGGAAGGAAGGTTCCAGACCACAACAACAGAAGAGAAGACTGGAGAAAATAAGCCCTTCTTCCTCACTATCAGTGAGATTTCAGATGTGCCACAACATTGTCATCTTGTAGTAAATCTACATTTTTAAGTAGTTGTATGTAGATCTGTATTTTCTTTTATACTTTTGTTCAGTATGTAAATGATAGAAGTAGTCATCAGTTAGCGACCAAATAGCAACAATTCAGCTGTTAAGTGAAACAGTTCTTAAGTGAAATTGCTACTGTACTTACGATCTTATGATCTAGCTCTTCAAAGGTTGTAAATGCGAAGTTGCAAGTTTACTTTTTCATCATCAGTATAATGGCTTGCTAAATAAGCCAGCCACTAAACAAGAACTGTATAGCAGGAACTTGGAAATTAAGAAACCCTTTTGACCAATTCAGTTGTAATGCATGAAGGACCAGTAAACCTCAGAGTGAGCCATTTTATAATGGATATTTGTGTGTATGAGAGAGGGGGGGGGAGAAGGGAGAGAGGGAGAGAGAGAGAGTGAATTCTGTTTGTTATGGAAAAAAAGAAAGTGGACATTCAGAAAGAACAGGACATTTGCTGGTCCGTATTAGCACGCAAGATTCTTGAAGATGACCTCTTCTGTGGTCTCCAAATGGGCATCTTAACAGGTGGAGACAGTAAGGGAATTATTCCAGAATGAGATTGTAGTCCAAAGTCTTGTTCCAATTTTACCAGAAGTAGCTGAACTTTCAGGACAGAAGGGTCACAGACAAAGTTGTTCCTAAAGGCCTACACAAAACTTGAGAGGTCCTTATAAATATTCAAATACTTATGGCAGATCCATGCAATATTTGCATTTAGACAGATGTGGGTAAATGAGAGCCAGTTCTAAAATTTCCCCAGTAAAGTTATGTTTATTATGTCAGTTCTAATTATCATGCATTCTAGTGGCTTTAAGGCTTATGTTTTCTACACCACCAGGCATCACAAACATTAAAGCATTTTATACTGTCATTGTACATCAATGTTTGCACTTGGTTATACATATATACAGAAATGATTCACACCTTGCTATTTCCTTCTTTCAAATGAACGTAATTTTACTGTGAAAGCAACTTTTTAATAAATGTTATAAGAAATACAGCAAGGCACAATTTCTTTTTAAAATGTGGGGTTCTTTTCTGATTACCACCTCAAGAAGCCTAGTAGAAAACCAAAATGTTTTATTTAATTTAGTACAATGTTAACAGTTCTTAATATACAACACTACATAGCTGTTTCTTGAAGTGTTGCATAGTTGTTGTTTTTAGAAAAAGCAAAAAGATACATTTGTGTTTACTTTGTATAACCGGTTTTTTTGAATCAGGAGCAATTGTTTCCTCTTTGCTGCAATCAAAATTTCCTTTCTAAAATACTTTCAATAAACAATATGCATTGTACACATAAAATACCAAATTTGATACATAAAACAGGAGAATTAATGACATTTACAGTTCTGAAATGATGGCTTGAAATGATCACAGAAACTGCAATTGCAAAATCATTAAAATATTAGTGGGTGAGATGTCATACAGAGGCGTATACATTTGAAAAGAAAGTTGTTAAGAGGTAGCTTGGCATATAAACCCATATGAAAGAAAACCGTTTTGCTACAAAGCAAAATGCTAACTGAAATTGCTCCAGCATATGCAACCTGGTTACAAAGCTAACATGTACAAATAACATTTGGAAAGAAAATTTATCTTGGGAGTCAAGTGTAACAAAAGGCAGTGATACAATGGAATTAGAGGTCATCCCAGGGTTTAGAGGATAAGCCTACATCTGATATGCAGCCAAGTTTCTAAAAGGAAAAGGGGAAAGAAAAGGAAAGAAAAGTAAGAGCGTGCTACATCGACTATAATTCCATTTGTAAAGCACAATCTTCTCTAAAATAGCCACATTAGCTATTATATGATCTCACACCAGTGTCCTTACCGGTATATGCAAAACCAGCTATGAACAGCAATTTTTCGTAGCGTATGGTTTAAATCAGAGTTATATCTTTTCATTGATGTGGAAACACTCATTGATTTTTATAAAACAAGATTTAGTTTCAAAAGGCACAGGGGAAATAATCAAGTTTGACCTTTTCCCTCAGTCCCATCCTTTTAGGTATCTGTGAACATGCCTCCTCTACATTCTGAAAGTGTATCAATCAATAGGCACGTAAGACTCAATAAAGGCCACCCAGCCAACCAATATAATCTGCAATCCTGAGCCCACTACATGGGAATAAGTTCTATTAAAGTCAGTAGGATTGACTGTCAAATAATCTATTTAGCTTGAGGTTATATAAATATGGGTATAATCTATACTGTATTGAATTCTCTCTCTCTCAAAAAAAAAGACAAGACATAAATAAATAATCCACTAATTGATATTGCCCTAATATTTCTTACTAGGAGGAATAATTAATATAGATAGTCCTCAAATTACGACTGTTTAAACAATGGTTCAAAATTATGATGTCTTCAGAAAAAGTGATTGATGACCTGTCCTTGCACTGACAAATGTTGCCCCATGCTCACAATCATGTAATTTGCAATTTGTTGGCAACAGCAACTATTCACTTGCCACTTGGCAACAACAACTATTTACAACTGATTGCAGCATCGCGTGGTCACATGATCATGGTCTATGACCTTTTCAGTTGGTTTCCTATAAAAAAAGGTAAGTTGGGGAAGCTTTATTTGCTTAATGGCCGCAGTAAAAATGTTTGTAAAATTACATCTGGTCATTATGATGGCTCACTTTACAACTGCGTTGACTTATGGTGGAAATTCCAGTTCCAATTATTGACATGAGTCAAAGACTACTTGTATTTCTGATGCAGATTGTTTCCAGTTTAGAATTTAGGGTTAACCTGTGCAACAAAGAACTAAAGCATGGGATGAATATTACGAAAAAAACAACTGTTAGAATACACCTAAGGGATTAGTACAAAGTACCTTATCACAGCATTTCCAAGGAGGCACTCCAGCCTTGCATTTTATACTTTCCAAATTAAGTAAAAATATCTGGAGTTATCCAGTAACATTCTTGTTTAATATTAATTAATGTTGTGGACACCCCCCCCTCTCTCCCCCCCTCTCTCTTTCCCTCCCTCCCTCCACAAATTTGAAACAAATGCAGGCCTATGATTTAAACATGAAACATGTGTTGCATATCTACCCTCAAATCCTAAAATGGGCTTTTAATAATATTTTTTTAAAAACATACACTATTGGAACTGTGTGCTTTTTAAATATCTAAACTTATACATAGCTACAAAATTAAATATGTCAACTTAATATTAGAGATAAAACAATCTGGTATTCTTTATATAAGCTTTCTAGAAAAAATTACTACTTTGACAAAATATTGATTAAATCACGAAACAAACCAGGAGGTTAATCTACATCTGATATTCCTTCATGATTTCTTGGACCTATGTCACCATTTAGTAATAATCACCTTGACTAAGAAGAATGGAAGATGTCTTTTGTTGTTTGTTCCAGTTCTGGCCAGTTCCAGACCTTTCCTATCAGTTTGTGTGAACTTATTAGCATAGCTCAATGGTAGAATAGAGATGGCATTAAGCACTGGTCAATGATAGTACAAATAGTTTGCAGGCATGAGGTAATGAGCCTCTCTGACATCAAATCATTTTTTAAAAGATAATAAAAACAACAACAGCAACAACAACAACAACAATAATAATAATAATCCACATCTGCCTATCCCAGGTCCTTGATAAGGACTCGATAGATAGACAAAATGCCAAATCCAGTCTGAACATCTGGCTGACTGTGCGATGATCCATAATAATAATAATATCATCCCAAGTCTTTGGAAAGTACTAGATAAGTGGTAATGATAAATCCAGTCTAAATATCTGGCTGACTATGTGACAAAACATGATATACCAGGACAATATCAAGCACAATGAAGTTAAGAAGAAAGTCAGAAGTGAGTACATCATGAGAATAAAGAAGATCTTAAAATCTAAACACCATCTAAGCAATTAACATTGAGGCAATTCCAGTCAATGGATACACAATTGAAATAGTGGACTGGACTGAAGCCACTGGATAAGAATACCAGAAAAATAATGACAATGAATCATGCTTTTCAAAATGACCTGGATAATTGAGAATCTCCATAGACAATGAATCATGTGCTTCATCCTCACAGCCATCTTGACAGACTATATTTATAAAGGAAAATAGGTGGGCATGGAATGTTGAAAGTACACCAGACAGTTGAAGAAGAAGAAAAATCATTTCAAGAATATCTGAAGGACAGTGAAGAAGATGCACTGAAGGTTTACTAAACCAAACTGGCCTATATGACTAAATGAAGAATAAAAAAGAGGCACAGCAAAGCAAAGTGCTATATGATCAATACATTGAAAAGGGAAAAAAAGGCCAGCAGAAAACTGCAATGAATAAGAGCAGGAAAGTTGAAGAAAGATGCAGAGGGACTAATTCTGGCTGCACAAGAACACATCTTAAGAACAAATGCATACAAAGCTAGAACTGACAGCAACAGGCAACAAATGCCCTCTGCAAAGAAACTGAAGAAACAGTGGACAGACTGACTACAAACAATGGCATGACAAAATAGCAACAATGGTGCATTGGAATATCTGCAAGAAATGCCATTTGCCTGCAAGCAAGAACTGGTAGAAAATAGACAAAGAAATAGAAAATGAAGAAACAAACTGTTCTGGCACTTAAGAATTCAAACAGACAAGCATTTGTCACATAACACCCTAGACTTATCATTTGTCAATAAGAAAGATTAAAAAAATCTAGATAGTGAACGTTGCAGTACTTGAAGACAGCAGAATAGAACTGAAAGAACTGGAGAAAAATCACAAAATACAAAGACCTGCAAATAAAAGTAAAATGATTATAGAAAAGCAAAGCAAAGATAGTACCAATAGTAATAAGTGTCTTGGGTGCAATCCCAAAACATCTGGAGCACCACTTGAACACCATCAGCATTGACCAAATCACCATCAGTCAATTGCAAAAGGCAACTTTACTTGGAACAGCTTTCATCGTGACAGTACCTTTAATATTATTAAACATTTACCTAGCCCAGATCCTTGAAAAGAATTTGATAGGTGGACAAAAATACCAAATCCACTCTAAGCATCAGGTTGACTGTGCAAACAATAATAGTAATAATAATTACTACTAGTAGTAAGGCTAGTATGCTGGCAAGATCCAGTTAAAACTTAGGGTCTTAAATACTCATCACTAACCAATCCCAGAAAGATCATTTGGCTGACTTTATAAACTAAAGCACAAAGTTTGGTCACACTAAGCATAACTCTTGTATCTGCAATGCAATAGTGTCAATAGAAAAGAAATAAATCTACATGGCCTAATAGTAAAAATGATGTGAACACCTCAAATATAGCAGAATGAGCAATACAAAAAAAAGGAGATGTGGAATTTATCTTAAAAGATTGCTGATAACAAGAACATTGAAGTAGGCCTAACCTTGGCTAGATGAATGAGGTGTCTTGCCAGTTGGAAAAAGTTCAAAATTTTCTTGAATAGATGGCACCTCTTGTTGTTTCTTTTGCCCTGTTATATTCTTATGTTTGGATCGATCAATTACACTAATAAAGATGATTTGATGTGAATGACTTGGCATCACCTCGTGAAAGAATTAGACGACAGATGGTGGGGAAAACCTCTGTCTGACACATTAGACAGTTTCTGCAAATCAGAATAGAAAATACTGGACTGCATAAAAAATAATTGGATCTGGTATAACTTCATGTGTCCCTCAAAGAGAATAATAATAATAATAATAATAATAATAATAATAATAATAATAATAACAACAACAACAACAACAACAACAATAATAATAATAATAATAATAATAACAACGATGATGATGATGATGATGATGATGATGATGATGATGATGATAATAATAAAAGTTGGAAGGGATCTCGGAGGTCATCAAATCCAACCCCCTGCTCAGGCAGGTAACCCTATACCATTTCGGACAAATGGCTGTCCAGTTTCTTAAAAACTTCCAGTGTTGGAGCATTCACTGCTTTTGAAGGCAGGTTGTTCCACTGGTTAATTGTTCTGTCAGGAAGTTTCTCCTTAGTTCTAGGTTGCTTCTCTCTTTGGTTAGTTTCCATCTGTTGCTTCTTGTCCTGCCTTCAGGTGCTTTGGAGAATAGCTTGACTCCCTCTTCTTTGTGGCAGCCCTGAGATATTGGAACACTGCTATCATGTCCCCCCTCGTCCTTCTCTTCATTAAACTAGACATACCCAATTCCAGCAACCGTTCCTTATATGTTTTAGCCTCCAGTCCCCTAATCATCTTTGTTGCTCTTCTCTGTACTCTTTCTAGAGTCTCAATATCTTTTTTACATCGTGGTGACCAAAACTGGATGCAGTATTCCAAATGTGGCCTTATCAAGGCCTTGTAAAGTGGTATTAATACTTCACGTGATTTTGATTCTATCCCTCTGCTAATGCAGCCTAGCACTGTGTTGGCTTTTTTGGTAGCTGCAGCACACTGCTGGCTCATGTTTAAATGATTGTCCACTAGGACTCTGAGATCCCTCTCACAGTTGCTACTATTGAGCAAGGTACCCCCTATACTATACCTGTACATTTGGTTTTTCTTGCCTAAATGTAGAACCTTACTTTTTTCACCATTGAATTTCATTTTGTTAGATAGCGCCCAGTGTTCAAGTCTGTCCAGATCCTCCTGTATCCTAAGCCTGTCTTCTGGAGTGTTGGCTATTCCTGCC
>NW_015386500.1:479841-535158 GCF_001527695.2 Protobothrops mucrosquamatus | reverse complement strand
ACCATCTATCCCCTCGTCCAAATCGTTGATGAAGATGTTGAAGAGCACTGGGCCCAGAACAGAGCCCTGGGGCACCCCACTTCCCTCCATGTAGATGTGATTCCATTGAGGACCACACGCTGAGTACGGCCGGTCAGCCAGCTACGGATCCATCTGGTGGTGAGGTGGTGATGCTGTCTAACCCGCATTTTTCTATCTTATCAAGCAGTAGGTTGTGATCTACTTTGTCAAATGCCTTACTGAACTCCAAGTAAATTATAGCATAGGAGGAAAAAGGCTATGGACCATACTGACAGGAAAAGAAAGTGCCATGATAAATTTTCTTGATAAATCTTGCCTCAATGGAAAACAAAACCTCTGAACTTCTGAGGAAACATATCTGTACAGTTATAAAGTCAGCAGCAGTCTGGATAAAACAGCAGAATTATCACTTATATAGAACTTTTTAAAGCTGCTGTCCCTTAATGGTCAATTTTATACCATCCCTATAAAAGAGTGAGATTACAGCTTTAAGATATGGTATTCAGCAGGAAAATATATTTGCTCACAACAGCTTTATTCTGGCTTGCAGCTGGAGCAGAAATCACATTAAATTAGTTGAACTACGTTGGTAAATATGCATACTGTCACCTTTGCGTACTGGGTTTATTTTTAGGGTATACATATACCATAGATAATTTTTCTCTTAAGTATCTCAGCTTCACATAAAATCACACATTTTAATGAGCTTACAGCACAGGTGCTCCAAGAAAAAAAAATAATGGTGTTTGCCATTTATCTTTCAAATTAAATAATGTGTTTTTAAATAGTAACTTTTTTCATAATACACTTATGGGAACAACATTTATCTGTCACATTTTAAAAGATGTATTAGTAATAAATGTAAATTACCTTTGGAAAATCAGTAATTAGGCTCATCAAAAAATAAACAATCTGCCACCAAAAAGATAATCTTTAGCATAGTTAAGTATAATAACTGTTATTTGAATAAGTTAACAAATTAGGATAGATTGCTTCTAATTCATTTCCCATAGCATGAGAAATGAAGTTAAAGTATCAAGTAAGCCCTCACAGTAGGGAGGAGGGATTTCAAGAATCTGGTGGGTAGCTTACAGAGCCTGGGGTCTTCTTGTTGACTTGAGGAGCTGTGGATTTCTGAGTTAGGGTGCTTCTTATGTGAAGACTCCACAGCAATATCCTTGCTGAATTATATTACACCTTCATTAATTGACATTTAGAAGGCATCTCAGTATGTATATAGCTTTGTATGCCCTAAGTTTCTGCCTTTAGTGAAAGGGAAGCTTGGGTAGGCAGCGAAAGTTGGTACACAATCACTAATAGGTGAATATTGAGCCAAGCCAAGGGTGGAAAATTGGACAAGAATTGTACTCTTTTGGGCTAAGTCATTGTACAGGAGCGGGGCCAAACTAAATAGGCAGAGAATAGTGCAGGGTTTGCTTGCTTTCTGTCTCTTCATGGCACTTCCTTTTTCACTCTCTTTTCTAGCACTCTTTTTTTCTTTACCTTTCTTTTTTTCTACTCTCAAAACAAGTTATCTGAGGAAGCCAGATTATTCTTGCCAGAAACCTAAGTGAATTCTTCACAAAGCTTTTGAAATGGAGGCTGAAGGAGGTAGATTGCCCACTTCTGAATTAGAACACATCATTGTAACTGTAGAAAATATGTAATTTCCAGTATATTGTCCTGAAAATAAGAGCTGCATCAGTTTCCTCCTTTTGCTAATACACATTCCAATAAACTATTCATATTGGTTTGTAAAGGTGAACTGGTTTCAATAATAACTGCCATGTTTCTTAATTCCAGGAGTTCACATTCAGTTTTCTGGTTTTCTTGGGGGGGAAAGGAACATTTTGATTACACAGGAGGTGGGGGGGAAAGTGCCCATTGAGAACTTGTATACAGCCAATAAGTTGTTAAAGCTGACATTGACTAGACAGTTCAATAAACCAAAAGATAGCACAGAAATGTAGTCTACACTGGTAATACCAGTTTTCTTCAATTATTTGCCACCATCCAGCTCAAATTTAAATTAAAAAAGACGTGATAAGCATGCTTATCAGAAAACAAATGTGAGATTTAAAGCAATGCTGTAAAGATTACGGAATTGATGCCTATAGTCCTTATGTGGACAAGGGCAAATAATATTAATTTTAATGTTGACTTCATTTATGTTATGTATATTGCTTTAGGCCCTAGTTAGGATTGAGATTTTAGCACATGAGATGGGGTATCACAGGTTAGGGCTCAAAATACTTTAAATATGGTAAACTCAGCACTGCTACATTTAATAAAAAATAGCGAGTGACATATATAAATAATGGTTCAATATCCTTTTCCTCCTCCAGTGCAAGTAATATAGCATTGATTCTGAATTTTCTCTAAGGTTAAGTATTATATTTCAGGAAACCAAACACAAATGTTTTCTAAATGAACTAATTAGAATTGGAAGGGGAGCTACAAGTAGTCCAGGTTGCAGTCACCAAGACCATGTGGTCATTAGGTGAGGACCTCACTCTTCCCCTGCCCTGTGCAACTTGCATCCACTTCAACTCCCTCCCCCCAATCAAATTTTTGTCACAATCAAAGAGCAGCAAAAGAAAACAGGGGTACACTCAATTGAAAAAAAAATCATGGTGGCTATGGAGGCAGTAGCAGAGGTGACTCCAGCAGAGGTGAGACAGTTTGTGCAGGGCAGAAGAATGTGACTGCAAGATGCTACATCAATCATAAAAGTGAGCCAGTTGCCAAGCATTCAAATTTTGATGATGTGACCATGGGGAAGTTACAATAGTCGCAGTTTTGAGGACTCAGTATGAGTCCATTTTTTTCAGTAAATTTGGATGGTCACTGAAAGAATGGACATAACCTGATTACCTGTAAAAGGTAAGCTTAAATATTATTTTGTTATTGTGAAAATAAATTCAAAAGGCACACTATTATTATCTACTGAAACAGTCATAAGCAATATTACCATTTGTTTAATTATATGGTCATGTCACTAATAATATTCAGTCATCAAGATTTCAGTACATACCTGCTCATGAAATAACATGTATGTGTCCAGGGAGAGTTACATTCTATCTCTTTGTATTTATGTGCCTTTCTTTGTAAAGAGGCAGGAGTTTTTCTTCACATACAAGAGTTTTTGGGATTGGGTGCATAACTTCTTTGCCTTTCGAGTGATCAGGTTTTAACTGAGTGGCTTTAAATAAGGTCTTTGGCGAGGTGACAGAATCTTCAGATTTTGCAGTGCCAAAGGACTGACCTGGATGGTTTTCCATAGAGTCATTTGGAAAAGAATTCAAGACTGGACCTTTGTTAGAGATCTCTTGATTGAAAGATTCATCAGGATAATTTTTTATATTCTCTGATACTGTTTTGCTAAAAGTGCCTGGAGGATTTGTCCCCATCTCCTTAGATAAGAAAGAAAAGCCATTACAATTGGTGGATGTTTGGGGTTCATCTATTAAATCCAAGTCCTTGTACTTGACCAAAGGTACCTCAGCTTCATTAGGAGCAATGTGCATCTGCTGTTCAACTCGTTCTTCCTCGGGACATGCTTCAAAAAAGCATTCAATGTTTTCTGCAAAGTCCAGCGGAACAGGAGTACTGCTCTTTTCTTCAACATATTTAGTCACTTCCCCACAGTCACTATCATGAGAAGAGAGTGAAAGGTAAGAATAAAAATCCCCCTTTCTAAGTTGGATTGGCCTGTGAGAATGTTCTAGAACCTTTTCTTTGATCTGGGCTAATGAATGTGGAACAGCTGGTTCACTTTCAGGCTGTGATTTGTTCTTCAAGGCTGTGGAAGCCATGTCAATTATCTCCATCACAAAATTATGCACTGAGCAATCTTCCCCGTTTCTTTTATCAAAAGCAACTGATTCACAGTTGCAACATGAATCATGACTGCTAGCTGGTGTGTTTTTTTCTGTTTCATTTGATTTTAAACATGCACAGCAATCACTAACATGCTCACTAATTCCTGTTTTACTTTGTTGATAACTTGGAGGCAATGTTAATAACGCTGTACCTGGTGTACTGTCTTCTTTGATATCTGAGTCGAATTCTGTGAGAAGATTTTTAATACACTGGCCAGCATACTGAATATGATTTTGATACTCTTTTTGAGGGCTGGTTATATTTGGTAGCTGAACAGCTTCCTTACTGTTAATATGAGAATCTTTTGAACTATCAGTAAATGATTCACAGATACAATCTTTGTTTTCACTCTCTTTCCCATCTAACATACTAACAGTTATGGCAGAGGTTGAAATACATTGTCCATTTAGACTTTCTTGAGTAATGGCAACATTTCCATTCTCCATATCATCTACTAAGCGATCTTGCAAAAGATGAAAACCTTCATTTTGTGCTTGTCTTTTTGTCTCTGACATACGATTCTCCAATACATTCTTACTATTGCCATTGTTTTGTGAAAGCTTACATATGGAATCACTCAAAAATTGTTCAATGTTCAATGAATCTTTTGGTTTCAAAGTCTCATCATCTCTTAACTCCTTATAGCCCCAAATGTCATCGTCCACACGATTTCTTCTCTTCTCCTTTGTCAGAGATAATTTAGGTCTAATCCAAGTATGGAATTCATTCTTAACGTAGTCAAGTCCTGAAATTAAATTGCTGTCTTCATAAATATCCTCATCAGTTGCAATGCTGGAATCATCATCATCATCTTTCATGCCGAGCTCTTCCTCAGTCAAGGTGAGAGTAGAACTTGATAACAAATCACTATCATCTTCATCATCAGTGCAAGCGGAGGTGCAGGAAACATTAACAATCATGCTAACATTGATATCACTCTCATCAGCCACAGATTGACTGAGGTGTTTTCTGAATGATGCATTTGAATCTAGCACTTTGTTTCTGGGCATTATGATGTCTTCAGAGCAGAGAGACAGGTCATCACTGCTGCTTAACTCAGTGAGAGAAGCAGGTGAGTCTTCATTGATTGAGGAGGCAATATCCAGGGATACCTGGCCAGTCAAGGACATTCTTTGAGAAGTGCTCTGGAGGGTGATATCAGAGATGCTCCGCTTTATTTTTTGATCTAAAGGACTTTGGATATTTTCTAAACGATTCAAAAGATCTAACGTCCTTTTACTGAGTTCTCCAACAGAATCACTACTTCCACTTAGATCACCAGACCCATTATGACTAAAAAGGTCTTCATTGCTCTTGTAGGGATTTACCAAACTCTCTAAGGAAGTGCTACGATTAAGACCATCTCCACTTTTAAAAACAGTTAAACCCAACAATTCACTTGCCAAACAAAGGGAATCTAAAGAAGAGCTGTGAGATAGAGTTGAAAACGCTTTCCCATTTGTTGTGTCACATAGTTTCTTTAAATCTTCCACAAACTCAGTGTGTTTAGGATTGGCATCATTCCAGTCAGTTGGTAAAGCAAGCTTTTTTGTACACGATTTTAACTCCCCAGGCTGATTTCCAGATATAAAGGGAATTTTATCAAAATAAAAGCCATGAAGCAAATTGCCCTGCTTGTGTGTTTTTTCTGACTGTGATTGCTTTATCATCTGTGGTAGCTTTAATTTCGAACCTTGAAGATATGAGTAGTCATAAAATGTAAAAGCATTGTGTTTTCCTTGTAATTCTTCTGCACTCACAGAATCATGATGGGTACCATTGACCACATCTTTTGTTTTGTTACTAAACTTTGGTTCAGATGTTGTGAAGTTATCAAGGCTTTCTTCATCTTTCTGCTTAAAATTTTGTTTTATCACATCAACTATATTCCCTAAGTCAGAATCTGAAATATTAGTCATAAACTTATCTTGTATTCCGCCAGTATCAGGAAACAATTGGATTTCAGAGTTGCTGATAGCTTTTGGCTTTATTTCACTGATTACTTTATTCTGACTTTCAGAATGCCTGGTAATGTTTCCACTATGATACATATAATTCTGAGGTTTTGCCAGTGTGGTGCTACCCATTAATTCTGGCAAATATTTTGTAGATGATAAAGAAGAATCTTTATTTATGTCTTTGTTTGCAATAGTTGAAGGTGTAAGACTGGACCCTTTGGATGTGTTTTTCATGAGAGATGTATGATTTTTTCTGGATAATTCAACATCATGGAGGCTGTATACTTGGTAGACCTTTGGGCCTGAAGAAGATGCCATTCTTGGATCACTGAGATTGTCTCCATGAATGCTAGGGGTTCCTTCTTCTTTTGGATTACCATTACCAGATATTTCAGGTGGAGAATTCAGCTTTGTGTCCTCTTGTTTTAATTCAGGTTCAGTAAATTCTTCATTAATACTAATTAACTTATTACTTATATCCATTTCATCCCATTCTAGAGCATCTTCACTTGTGCTATTTAGCTCCATTAAACCAGGATCAATAACATTCAGGGAGTCCTGTTTAAAAAAGAACAACAGAATTATTAGTTAAAGCAGAGTTTTAATTCATAAATTTAACATCATAACTGGAAGGTTATATATATATAATACGAATCCCAGGCATATTTATACATAAAATCCTCGAACTCTGGGATGAATATAAACCAGCCGTTTATTGTTTAAAACAGTAAAAACAACAAAACAACTATTTACAAATCTAAAACAACCTTAGCTTTCACTGGTCCACTGCCAGCGTCATCAAAGTGAGTGTTTGGGGTGGGGAATTTTCTTATAAGCCCTGCTGACTCAGTATCCTGCCCATTGATCGTGTGATAGGGCCATCCATCCTAACTGGCTGTAATTGCCTCAATTGTCCTGCCTCCCCTTGCTTGCCTTCCATTTTTGCAATTTTCTTTCCTCCCATTGTTCCTTTCTTTGTCCTTCCCACTCCTGTCAATTCTGCCCTTCCTTGCCTTCTCCCCCCCTCCTGGCCTGTCCCACCCATCTTGCCCCTGGTCATCTGATGTTATCACCGCTGGTCTATTCTCCAATCACCCCCCTCCATGGTCACTGTGGGCTGCGCGTCCGGATCATTAGGAAGGCATTATAGTGCCCTTCCATTGTTACCCTCTCCTTTCTCTCCCAATGTATCCACTTGTTGTTCCTGTATTCTACTATTTATCCCTATCGATTCCATCTCCTCCGGTCTCTCTTCACACATGAGTGTGCGCGTGTGCTGCAATATCCTTTCCCCCTGCCTCGTCCGTACTCGATCACCTAGAGTGGCTGCTGGATCGCTCCCAGCTCCGCTCCTGATTGGGCAGTATACTGAGTCAGCAGAGTTTATAAGAAAACTCCCCACCCCCAACACTCACTCTGATGATGCTGGCAGTGGACCAGCGAAAGCTAAGGTTGTTTTAGATTTGTAAATAGTTGTTTTGTTCTTTTTACTGTTTTAAACAATAAACGGCTGGTTTATATTCATCCCAGAGTGCGAGGATTTTATGTGTGTGTGTGTGTGTGTGTAGAAAGCCTATTATCAATATTACAATGCAATTTGAAAGAAATACGGTAAATAAATATGGGACAATTTATAGAATACTGAACTTTGACACAGGAAGCCATGTTCTGATTGATATTCAGGTATGAAGTTAGAGGTGCTAAGTAGGAATCCATTAACAATGGGGAGTTTTCAACAGAGTCCCTAGACAAAACTTATTTAAACAATTTAATTAATTTAATTAAACCAATTTAATTAATTTCATTTCAATAACTATAATACTTTCTTCTTTATCATCTCCTAGCTGATCATCATTAGAATGAAATTTACACTCATCAAACTAATGTTGGCTTAAAAACACAATTATTGCTTTTGGGCATGGTACTCTTACATTTTGCAGATATCTCAGGGAGATAAATGGCTCTCTTTAAAATCTCTCTGAACAATATCTGTACAAACACCTTAGTAGATCAAGAAAGAGTTGGGCTGATGATGCATATAGAAAACAGTTCAGTGACACTTATGTCACATGCAGTAGTCCCCACTAATGGTGAGAAACATGGTGGCACATTTCAGTCAGTATGCCCCAAGCCCAACTAAAGCCCAGATTTACTCCAAACATTCTCAAGCTATTTTATATCTTTCAAGTCAATATACTGTTGCTGATATCCCATCAACTAGACGATGTACTGATCCACATTCAATATGCTTTATTCATAGTGAAAGAATTATATCAAGTCCCCATTACAGTCCATCAAACCTAGATTTTACATTCTGCAACATGAGTAGATTATAGAGTAATCAGGCTGCTTAATATTTGTGTGTCAGACAGGTTCTTGTATCAGTTTTCTAGTTTCAGTATATTCAGCTGGGCAGAATATTTATTTGAATTTCTGTTTGGTTGCGCTTAAAAGCAGCATTTAAGAAATTATAAGTAATAAATACATAAAACAATCCTTTGATTGTATTAGTTTCATATGTTGCTAGTGTTAAAATATTCTGAAAAATTATTGAATGATGATGCAAGATTTTAAAAAGTTGTCTTCCAATTCACATTTGTCCAACATTTAATCACACATATCTTTTTCTAATATTTTTGAAGTATACTCAGCTGTGAACAAAAAGCAGATTATATACTACAATGATTAAATAAAGCTAGAAACTTCACCTATACCCCTTTTATGACCTTATAATCAAAATGGTATGCTGGAGATTGGAATAAAGATGCATTTCTCATTTCTCAACTTTTAGTCCATCATGCTATTGCTGAAATAAAAGAACTATCTTAAATATATACAATTAGAGGGCAAACTATGTGCTTCAGTAGAGTTGGATTTCCATAATTCCCAGTTAACGTAGTCATTAACTGTAGGAATGCTAGGGTGGGAGGGTGTAGCTAGAAGTGTGAGATTTATCTGACAAATTTATTTTCGAGTAATAAGAGCTCTGGCAAAATACAATATGTCATTCACAAAATCCACAAGGACTTAAATATTTCTCAGCTCAAATTTCATTGAAAAATATATTTCAAAAAATGGATACATCAAGGCAAAGAATAATACATGACTCACACAAAATATGTAAAGGAAATAAAAATACAGTATTACTGCAGACTGAATATGGAAAGAACTATACATCCCTGATTGTTGTCCAACACATCTGGAAGGCACCTGGATGTAAAAGATTGGTAAAGGATTTCAAGATTTTAAACCTTCTACATAAAAGCTCCATAGTTAGCTCTAAAATGATATCACTGGAGCTTCTCCTTTATTCAAAATTATATGTCCCAAGTAACTTCCGTACACTTTAAATAGCCTTCTGTAAATTCCATAGAGTTTGTGAATTATTACTCAGTCTCTTCTCAAATATGAAATATTTTTTATTTGATTGGAAGGATAACATTTGGACTGTAAATCAACTGTTGCCAGCTTTATTTATTTTGCCTGTTGTACAAATTCAACAACGCAAGTCCCACAAAGATGTAACTTTAACTCACTTGTCTTAAATGTAGATCCACTTAATATAAAACATTTTTGTCTCTTATATCATTTAAACTATGTAAAATTTTAATAGGTATATAAAAAGATCCAGCCTCAGTAACAAAACTTTGCTGTAACCCATGTTAGTGTTTCATTTGCTTTCACAGGATCAAGCAAGCTATTAAAGGGGGCTGAAGGTATGATGCGAAGTTTGGACTGCAGGACTGCCTTTATAGCATCATAAATATGTTAATTTAGTCACTTCTTGATACTGTAAATGAAACACATAGGATTGGCAGGGCCTCCTGAAATGTGTGTTGAATGAAGCCTGAAGAAAGCTCATGCTGTGAATAAGGAGTCAAATACATAAACAATTACACCTGATTGAATGAAGCTGAACTGGACTAACTTTGGACTAAAACATTGCATGAAGCCATGTTCTGAACCAAAGATGGTTTTAATTGGTTTTTCCCCCTCTTCAGCTCTTATGAAAATAGTTGATGCAAAATAAATCACAATGTCCTGTTTACTTTGGGATACTACTTTAAAGTGAAGAAGCAGAGGTAGTTCCTGACATTTCTTTTTGATTGTAGTATCCTATTTGATTATGCAAGAATTCTGAACTTAATAGAACATATTGACATTTATAAAACTAATAAATAATACTGAGATTACCATTATTTAAATATATTTAATGTTGTAGAATTACGACAATATTATTTATATTCCACATTGCCCTGTTATAATGTTATATTATCAAAGAATTTTGTTTCTAATTAGAGTGGTAGATACAATATTTTGGGCAACTGGGGAATTTTTTTAAATTCAGCAGGGCATCCAAACCATATAATTGGAACCATAGGGCAGTCACCCTCTTGACTTTTTAAAATCCTCCTTTGGACAATATTTAAACAAAAATTGGAATGTACTATACCAATGGTGGCGAACCTATGGTACGGGTGCCAGAGGCGGCACTCAGAGCCCTCTTTGTGGGCACGTGCGCAGTCGCCCCAGTCCTAGGCCTTCAGCTGGGTTTTATAAAAACTTTTCGCTTTAGGCCTCTGCCACCGTGTGAAAAAAAAAAGGTTCAATCAATCAGTCAATTTCAACTTCTTGCAGGGAAAAAAAGATCTTGCAAAGTTGGAATTGATTGATTGAACTTTTTAGTCTGCCCTTACCACTGCAGCCATGCCCACCCAATTGGGCACACGCAGCCAATGGGCCACACCCACCCGGCACCCGACGACGCATAAGTGGGTTTTGGGTTGCACTTTGGGCACTCGGTCTCTAAAAGGTTCGCCATCACTGTACTATACTGTTCCATAGTTTGAACTAATTTTGGGGGGGGGAGTCATGTTTCAATTGATTCTGATTTATTTTTATATTTTTAGTCAATTGCTTTGTACTTTGAATGATTATTTTAATTACATTACAGTTGCTTTATTTATTTAATTGAATGGATCCTTTAATGTATATTGTTTCTATTTTTAATGACGTGATACCACTATTCTAATAAATTTTAAATTGATTTTTGATGCAGAAGTTCACAGGAACAACCCAAAATGAAGGGAATTTTTTTAAAAGGAATAATTTTAGTAGGCAATTGGTTCTCTTGATGGCTGCAATGGAAGATAGTGAGAGAACTTCAATTTTCTCATGTCATGCCGAATGACTTGCTGGACCAGTTTTTTGATAGTCGCAGGAAAGTTGTTTGATACAAAACATATTATCACCTTAATGAGTGTGCAAAGTATAAATTTCCAGATGGAGTGGCATTGAGCCTTGGATTTGATATATCAACAAATAACAGCTTAACACATGACAGTGTTAATGCTTCTTCTCTGCATGAGAGAAGAATTGTTTCTTTTATAGAGAAACAGTTATGGTGTCAGATATATAAGGCTTGTACCTTGGCAGTAAAGATCTGCAATATCATTCTAACATACAGTACTGTTATAAACAGGACAATTTACAAAAGCAAAGTCTTTGCACCACATGCCTTTCTTCATTAATGCAGTTTTATGGGTTTGAATATTCTATATATGTTTACTTCTCTTCTGTCATGTTCTCATCATGCACTAAATAAATAATAATGAGTTTGAATGTCCCATTCAATCATAAGCTAAGTGTCCAGGCTAACCTAAGCTGAAAGTTAGTTAGTTAGTTGTGATTTGATATGTTGTGCAGTGCAATCGTAAGAATGACGTTGTTCTTTACAGAGGTTCATTAATAGAGATTAAAACACAAACACAGAGAAGGAATTTCCCTTCCATAAGAATTTTGCATTTGAAAAAGTGTTAGTATGCTGTGCATTTACTTGGATAAAAATGATCATATTTTCAGATCCACTTCTGCCTCATTCATTAACGTTTACTTGGAACCTCCTGCGTTACAGCCAGAGATCATTCTCTTCATTCAAAATACAATATTGTACTAATATGTAAAACAACAATTATGTTTTATTATGGCTTTTGAGAGGAAACGTAATTATTCTATTCCTAGAACAATTATAGTTAAAGTGGGTATTAATTAGTAGCTCTGTTTATTCTGAAAGAAAAAACAATTTAAAACTCGGGTTCTTTTTTTTAAAGAGTAGAAATAACCATCATGTCTATGGGATGTGATAGAGAAATATATTTTTTCCCATTTTTTGAAAAAAAAATCTACTTTTTTATAATAAAAAAATTGTTTTATAAAATTTTGTCATAGAACAATAAAATGTGTGTCAAGAAGTGTTTATACCATGTCATTGGTCCATCTGCCAGATTAAAAAAAAAACTCTGTTGCTAACTATCCATAATCTTTGGATCCAAGATCATATTAAAGACTTATTTTACCATTTTAAAAAGTTCATTGCAAATATTATAGATAAGATAACACAAAAATCCACAAAAATTTTCTAAAGAAAATCTCTGAATGCACTGTTTAAAATATCTTTCACCTAGAACGGATATTTACAAAATAATAATAACAATTCCACAAAGTGAGATTTTATATCAGTGTAAGCCACTATTGTTTCTCAAGCACATTGATAGTCCAATTCCAGCAAAGAATTTCCATAGAAAACACTGGTTAAATTTTCTTTTATTTCATTTTAAGCCAATTGAAATGACAATCACTGACTTACATGTCAAATTGCATAGGTAGAGGATTTGTTTGTCCTGATAACATCATCCAGTAAATTTTATTGAGAATAGCTTCTATTCCTCTAGAATTAACTATTTGTTAAAGAGTTACACAACAGGTATATGTATGTGTGTGTACGCATTTTTGTTTATATATCTCTCTGTGTGTTGATATGTACTGACTGGATTATAATTTTGAATTCAACAGTGCTTTGAGTGTAATGAATGCTTTGTTTCAGGAAAAAAATGTATGTTTTCTTCATATTAAGCACATATTTACGTATTTGTGGGAAATTTATGATATGTATTTAGTGTGTGTGCACAAGTGTGTCTATCTGTAGCTATGTAGCTAATTTAAAGTGTTGTGGAAGGACAGTAAATAATTGTTTTATTTGCTAGTATTGTAACTTTTTTGGCCAGGGATGGAATGAGCTGTCAATGCTTTTTTCTTTTTTCTTTTTTGCCTCATGTGCCAAAATAATTTGGCTGGAACATACTGAAAAGGGAATTGTTGGGATATATACACACGTCTCTGGAACTGACATTTTTGGACCCAATGAAAGCAATGAAAGAAACATTTTTAAAAGTAAAGACTGGCACCAAAAAAATAATCAACTTACTCTCTTGAATGTACTTGTACTATTTATTTAACCTACTAGTTTTATCAAACATTCTGGGGGCCCTAGAAAGTTCCTTTGAATGTTTTTTATGCTTATAAATTAAAGGTATAGATCAAGGGTACCCAACCTTGGCAACTTTAAGACTTGTGGACTTCAACTCCCAGAATTCCCCAGCCAGCCATGGTATAGATAGATATAAAGTAAAGACATAGATATACATTGCTACAGTACTCTGAGGCAAATTCTAATATTGGTTTAGTGAAACATTTGTAAGATTATAAAAACAGCAAGCATTTTTGTGTCTATTCTGTTTAGAAAACAGGATCTTGGCTATTAGATCTATCTGGTCATCATCATAACAATAGTAGCAATGTCATGATCCAGTTTAAGTTGCATTTTTAACATTATTTGTACATGATTGGTGCCAGAATGTGAAGAAGTAGAATGTATTTGAATATTCATTCTGTTCAGATAAATGGAGTGCATATCTTCTTTTTTCACTATGGGTACCCTGTGCCCTGTTTTAAACCCAAAAGCAAAATGGGATTCAGAGGTCACTATTCCAGTTCTCCCCCACTTTCTTTTTTCCTTGTTAATCTTAATTAGATTATAAACTTGAAGGCACATCCAGTTTCTTTATATCGCTGCACAGTTCCTTGTTTATTTCAAGCACTTGAGTTTGTAGAAAAAGGCTGTACTTTTTAAAATTGCCTTCCATTTTGCAATTGCTTTAGGTGTGCAGGTGTGGAACTATAACCAGGCCGCAGAAGAGTTGGGGAATGGGTGTATGTGTGTGTGTGCATGTGTGAGAAAGCACGCAGCTTCATTTGTGAAAGTGGTGCAAACAGGTGCACGAAACCATCCTCTCCCCCCCTCCCCCCTGCCGCCACCATCTCCACCGATCCACCAAGTTGGAAAAGTTGGGAAACACTGAACTATATAACACCTTAGAAGTTAGGAGCTGAGATTACTGACAGAAGAAAATTAGTGTATTTCATAACATGCTATCGTTTGCAAGCAAAGTGGTGGAAATGCTTTCCAAAATGGCACAGTAATTTTAATCATAACAATGGTTGGATACCAAAAATTTTATTATGGAAGTAAAAAAAAACCCACCCAAACATTAGCTAAACATAAAGCCCAAAGACTGCAGCAACTCTGGCACTAGTAGTTGGCAGAGAAAGGTTGATATTGATTCCCAAATATGTTAGTCTTTTGCAGCAAAACTAACAAAGAATCTTGTGGCCTCTTAAAATCTTAACATAATTATTGCAGAATAAGCTTTCTTTCTCAACTACCCAGATTAGGGCATAATAAATCATTAAGGTGAAAAAAACATTACAACACTGTAAAACTTTTATACCCTTCCTTATCATGTATAGGGTAGGCTAAAAGTATTGCAAAATAAGTAAACCAACAACCAACATGATTCCTTGTTACTGACATAAATGATACTATGACACAGTATTCCATAACGTTATTCAAGAAGTGTATTAAATGCACATACAGTATTTGTTCAGTCTAAGCTCCTAGATTGCAACCACTGATCAAGTTTGGATCTCTTTTCCAAAACTGACTTTTTCAAACACAAAACTCCAGGGTCTTTCTACACAGCTGAGTGAACCTCCTACAGAGGGAATGGCTCTATAAACTTTAGGAACTCATTTATTATGTTGCTCGATCAGACACTGCATTTATTCACACAGTACTTCTATAAAGCTGAGCTTTCATTAGAGCCATTGGGAGGCCCAAGTCTTTTTCTCTTAACTTGAGAAGGTGAAGCTCAAACAGATAATTAACCATGCAACAATGAGGAGGCTTGCCGAGTAAGCAGTAGTGTGAAAACAGTTACTCCTCACAAAAGAAGGGAAATTAGCTGGCTGGATAAAAGAGGAAGTGTCAGACTGGAAGACTGAAACACAGAAAGGAGGACTACCAGCCTAAGCAGATAGCTCTGATGCATCATTAATGCCATTTTTAATACCTAAACTCCACAGCTGTCCTAATCCAAATGCATTTCAAACGCCACCCATTATGAGGAACGAATGTACCACACTGAAACGATTGCCCTTAAGCTTCCCATGTTCCTCCTTTTCATCGTTGTCAAAAATTGCCAACAGTGAAATGTCACAAGTCCTCAGTGCAGCATCTTTGTTCACCACGCCAGGGCAAACCGAACTTCTGAAAGAGAGAAATTCACTATCTTCGTTATAACAAAACATACCATTTTTTCCCCTTGTGAAGACTAATCTCTCCAGAAACAGAAAGTTAAGTTTGATTCTGTTGTTTTCATACAGAACAGATTTATTTATTGTGTGTATTCGTTTTCTAAACTACTTTATCTAGAACGGTGTTCCCTGAAGCAGGCTTTCCCCCCCTCTTTTTGGCAGAGGTTCAGGTGCATGCAGTGCCAAAAGAAATAGAATAAACAAACACTGCTTAATGCAGCTGGCTAGGTAATTTACATATTACTGCACACCAAACATGGAGACCTGAATATGGATTAGAGCTCCTGTTATGACACAAATGCTATATAGATAAAGAAAATGAAAATTCTATCTACCTCTCAATTTACTGTTCTCATGAGTGACATTTTTCTGTGCAATATATGTAGAAACATGTATGTGCATTTTAGGAATACATTAACATCCACAAAAGAAAATTATTGGGCAGAAAAATATATATGAGAAAATTGATACTCTTGGTGTTTGTTCATAGCTTTGTACAGGCATTTACCTTCCATACCTGTAAGATTAAATCAGGAGCCATACAGAAGCTCTCATCAGCCCAGATATTTTATAAGTTTTTGTTAATTTTGTGGGAAGACCTGAAAGCAAGGATATTTATTATTGCACTCTTAAAGCTCATGCATGTCTGCTCATACTCATTGGTACTGGAAATGTTGTAACATGCAGTCTTAAGTTACCTGGAGAATGTCAGAATGAAACTAGTTGATTAAAAAAAAAAATACCACTTATTTATTAATTTATTTTAATTTATGCTTCAGTGCATAATGAATTAATAAAAGCACTGAGAAAAATACAAAACAAGTAAGATATATTTACTTAATCAAATTTCAGACCAAATATATGACTCAGGGACTATTATATGGCCTGTATAATTCAGTACATAGCTGCAAATCAGTTTAATTAATTCAGTGTAAAAAACTTTTGAGTAAATGTTCTCTAACAGTTTGAGGCAGCGTAGGGTGTGTGTGTGTGTGTGTGTGTGTGTTTGTGTGTGTGTGTTTTCTTCATTTTATTCCCTCCATAACAACCCTGTAAGGTAGGTTAGATTGAGAGACATTGACTGATCCAAAAAAATCCAGTATTTCCGTAAAGTTTAATTTGACTCATATCTGAAAAGAACAGCTATAGAATAAACCATTTGTAATAAAACTGCAATTAAAGACATTTTGAATCTAATGCGAATAAGTAGGTGTTTCAAGGACAGGGATACTTCAGAATGCCATGATGTACTACTTTGACCTGATCTAGCAAGGGTGTTTTTCTGTTCATAATGAATCTAACACCAGGACAAGAAAGTACACACACATATGCAGTCCTCCAACTATGTGACTCATTAGAGGATTGCATATATGTGTGTACATTCTCAGGATGAGCAACTACTACTGATGGAGATTATTGCTTGGCAGGCAAGGAGAAAAGGGATTGAATTCCAGAGCACTTGTACTATAGTTTGACCCTCAAACAACCATGATAGTGAGCAGTCTACAATTACATCAGAGGATGCTCTGCTCTCTCCTGCAATAACATTTGAGTTCCTAACAACTCAGATTATGCAATTCTTCCAAAATATTTTTACTGCAGTCTGTGCAATTAGTGCAACAGTAGTCAGGTTAAACCCTTGGTATTACTGGAATATAATAGGTGGAGATTATTTGTAGAGAATGCTCATTGGGGTTTTTTTTGTCCTAAGTTTTGCATGAGTCTACAAAAACTTTTTCAAAAGTTTTATACTTTTTTTTCTCCATTTGTTCCTTCTCTTCAAAATAATTACCTAATTTGCCATTAAGTCATTTAATTAGGATTGCCCACATTAAGAGACAAGTTATACAAATAACAAAACGATGGCTCTTCCATTTGTCTCTTAGGTAGACTGTAATGACCATCAGACCACATATTTGTTTTGCTTTTTCTTAAGGGAAAAGGAAAGAACAGGGACACCATTAGGACCAACTTTACCAAGGCCTGTGTCCTTTTCCCAAAAAGCACAAAAGGAGAAGTGGATGAGGATATCGGCTTAGCAGCAATGTATCATTTTAACACATTTTGTTTTCTAGGTTTGCTTTTCATTCATTATAAAGAATCTGGGATTTTTCCCAACCTTTCTCAAATAGCACTTTCAGCAGCCTCTTTGACTCCTAAGAATAAGCAACCAAGAGAAAAGGCTTCTGGAAAGAAAATGCTTGGTAGTGGTTTTTTTTTTTTTTTTAAATAAGCTGTCTCACTACTGCAGATTTTTCCAAGTTCTTACAACTCTAATTAAAATGTGGTAATTGGTTATGTTACCTCAATTACCATGATGCATGGACACTGATGCAGAGCGACACCAATTGAATCCCTTGGGTGTTATACCCTAAGGCCATCCCATTTATTGTGGCCTTATTATTTTCAATTATGTGGCTGGATGTACAGCATACTTTCAAAGCCAATGCACATGGGAATTGTGCTGGACACACAGAACAGTGTACTTACAGAAATGTTCGGCGGTGGATAAAAATTTGCATGATGGAATGGAAGTGCTTCTCAAAACCACATGAATAATATGAGTCAGGAATATTATACAGAATCAGAAACAGGCTGTCAGGCTATTCCAAATTGATAATACTGCTTCAGAATTTCTCTGCCTCTATTGGGAATTAGTAACTTCTAGACTGCAACAGAAAAAAAAATAAGCAGGTTTTATCTGAGATAAATTTGAAGTCTAGGTCAGTGAAATCAAAAAATAGGAAAGGACAAAAATCCTTTCAAAAATCCACTGGAGTTGGTGCCCAATAAATTTAAATCAATAAGAATAATAACATGCTTATTTTGCAGGATTTTTTTTCCTTTTTAATTCTTTCTCAGCTTTATATCCGGAGTAAGTGATTAAATAAATAAAATGTGTTTTTATATTTTAAAATATATTTAAAGAGAAATCTTATGTAAACTCATTCAGAAGTAAGACCATGGACTGGATTTATCTATCGCATTGTGCCTTGTTTGTTTAACTATGGTTTATGAAACAAACAACAATTGCTGGCTTCACATAATATATCAAGGCACAGATCATCACATGCATTTATTCACATGATATCAGAATGCACTAAACATGTTAAATGAAAAGCAATCATTTTGGCTTAGTAAAATATGTGTATCCAGCCCACACGGCTTGCTGCCTGGAAAGTCAGGACAAGAATGTATGATACAGTGTATAAAGGATACCTCTAGAAAGAATGGATTCAGAGCAAGATCTGGCTACTGAATGGGTAGCTTAAACTCAGTGGTGAATACCTCACACTGCCTATTTTTTTCCTGAATAAGAGACAAAAGAAGCATCAAAGCAACCCCTGGTTAAGCTTCTATGTTTTCATTTTCCTCAGGAAATGAAAAAAAGAGATAGCATATAAGGGTTGAATGAATAAACTGGCCTTTGGAAAAAGATGAGAAAGAAAGCACGAAAAATAAGTGTGAGGGCCTCTTGTTCTATTGACATTTTTTTTCCAAAGTCAGAGTATAAAAATACAAAATATTTCATATTTACACGTGTTTATTAGGAACAGTTTAAATATTTCCAAGTTTCAGCTGGGAAAACATTAGCTTTCAGTTACCTTCAGTTAAAGGAATTTTAAAATGTCACTTTCACAATTGATGTAGTATTTAAAAGTTTTTGTCAGAATATAAAATATTGTATGGAACAGCTATAAAACACAAACAAGTACACAGAGACACATATGCAAACACAGTATTAAAACAGAATAGTTTATTCTAGGAAAAAGATTCCCTGAATTACTTCATAGCTCGTTTACTATCCAAAATTTAGAGCATTCTATTCAAAATGCTGCTTTTCATAGATGCTGAATGCAACTCAGATAAATTGGTCAGGATGGCTTAGAATTCAGAGAGTTTAATTCAACACAATGGGATGGCTTCCTCAGAGGAAGAGTAGTTTAGAAATTCTTATGAATCACACACACACACACAACATATTTCACAACCATTAGAGAAGGAAAGAGCTTGCAACTAAAGGGAAGAATAGTGGATTAGCAATTAGGCAATTGGATGCATTGAATTGCTTGCGAATTTTACCTTCTTTGGGAATGTTAAAATGGGCCTGGTAATCCATGCTGTTCTTACACCCAGAGTGGAATAAACTAAAGGGATTTTGTAGTTGTTGTTCATGTATACATTTTGAATGTTGAGAAATTGGCATGCACCATTACAAAAATGACAGTGTGGAGGGATATATTATCTTTAAAACAGTTGCCTATTAAAAAGAAGGGGGAAAAAGGATCATGCATTAATGCAAATTTGGAAAAGTTAAACTAAAATATAAAATCCTTCTTTCTACAAAATATGAAAACACTGATTGGGTTAAGCAAATTCAGGATTCACAGGGAAAAGAAAATAACAATTGCTTTTGATCACCAGGTGCTTTTCATCCAGAAAAGGAATATTGGACAGCCAGCTAATAATCCCAACCTGCAGTTCCTTTACTTATTATTTCCTCCTTTGGGAGCAAGGAAGGAGGAGGAGGAGAAAGAAATAATACTGAAATTAAACAGAGAAATTAAACACTCAATTAAATCTCTTTGAGCAGTAATAATAGAATGCCAGTAGATACCATTGGTAAAAAAATTGACAAAGAAAAATGTTAGAACAGCACTTTAAAGAAAAGATGGAAATAACTCCTGACCTTACATATTGCATGATGTAATGATCCAAGTAATCTTTTTCCATATCAGTGACTCTTACTAATATCAAGTAAGATGCCATCAGAGATGCAAACACATCCGCTTTGTTTTATATATTACAGTATATTTTGGACAACCTCAATTAAAACACACATACAGACACAGTTTCCCAGGGAAACTATTCATTTGCCAAGACTGGCACAGCATCAAGCTCAAGGAAGTAGACAAAGCAGAGAAAGCAATTTTGGGATCAACCCAAGAAATGACTACACAGGAACTGAATGAAAGGAAATGCTGTAAAATGCCAGCTTGGAATTGGGAGAAAGCGAATGCAGCAGAAGCTAACGAAATTCAATTCCAACCAGAACATTTGGATTCTAAGAACTCTTTCATCACTGGAATAATACTTACATACGAAGGCCCACATTTTTATATGGGGCATATGTTTGCAGCTACAAGTCTCCACAAAACAAAAATATCATCTGCGCTCCAAATCAAACCTAGAAAGAATTTTTAATAGCTGCTATATCTTGGCAGGAAACAAGTTGCATTCCCTACTAGGTAAAAGATAATTCAGTCCAACAAGCAAGGCCAGGTTTCCCCAGGCAAAGTGGGAACAAAGCAGTGTGGAGCTTGTGAAGTTCTGTCCAGTTCTGATACAAAGAGAAAGTAGTGCTTGTACACTCCTTCTACCTCACCTCCTAATCGATTCCTATCCAAATAAAGACACAAGACTACTTCACTCCTGCTGCAGAAGCAGCATTCACCTTTAATTAACACATATCCACTTATTTAGAGGTACTGCAGTACCTCCAAGCAGTTGCCTGTCTGGAAAAGAGAAAACTGGTCCCCATCTGCAGCACTCTTGTGTGTTCAGCAGCCCACCAGGTTTTTCCCATGGCTGCTCCTTGCCTCTGCTTGAGGCAGAAGAGGACAGGACCTAAGGTGAAATGGAAATGGAAGCACAACACTGCTAGTTACAGATATTTTAAGTGAAACAAAACAAAATAAAACAAAAAAATGACTGTCTCTGCTCCCGGCCATAGGCCATATATTCACCAGCTGCACTGTATGAGGACATAGGGAGGGAGACAGAAACAGTTTGCTGCAGGGTTATCTGGAGTTGTCATACTTCTAGTGTGCTGTTCGTGCAAAACCAAACCACTGTTGGGGGCAAAGGTGAATTCTGCAAAGACAGCAACCATACTGTATGTCCGCTTCTTTACAATGCACTTCTTCCACAGTGCATAATTAACCTGTGGAATTCACTGCCACCAGTGAATGAGCTTTAAATTTTAAAACTAATTTTAGTAGCTTTAAATAGTGATTGAATATATTTATGGTCTATCAATGGCTCAAACACATCTGGCTTCCAAATTAGTGGCAGGAGAATAAAGGTGGTTGAGGCTACAAAAGCATCTCATTGCCCACTCTGAGAAATAAAAAATGCTGGACAAAGATGGATCTTGGCCTGATCCAGCAGAGCCATTCTTAAGTTCTGACTTATGACAACAATTGAGCCTGTAATTTCAATCTTAAATTGTTGTGGTCATAATATGAAACATCACGTGCCAAGATATGAAATTATAACTCTTTTTGGTTACAATGGTCATTAAGCAAACATCTGGTTGTAAAGCAAATGCATTTTTCCCAAGGATGTGTTTTGCTGAAAACTGGAGGCAAATGCTGGAAATCAGCAAAAAATGTCACAAATCACAGTCTTGTGACTGTGGAGTGCTATCAATGGCAGTAAAAGTGAACTGATTGCCGAGTGCCCAAAATGTGATCCTAGGACTCTCGGGTGCGTGCAGCTGTTGTAACTCTGAAAACAGGTCATAAGTAACTCTGGGGATGTCCGTAGTAACTTTGAACCATTAAGCGATCATTCATAAGTCAAGAACTACCTGTATAATATTTCAAGCTCAAACACAACATTCATGACCTCACATTTTCCTTGCTCTGTGATTTTATTAAAGATGAGCTTGGCAATGGTGCGACAGAGGAAGAAAGAACATGATGTATATAGATATAAACTAGTAGTCACTGGCAGGTAAATGATACATACCTAAAACTGCAACCGTTTCTGAAATGGAAAATCAGTTCCATAGACTTGCACAATGTCATAATGCCCCTGGCCCATTCCCTACCACAACACTAATTCAAAATTATCCTAAAAAAGGCAATCCCAGATGCTAAAAGAATGTCTACACCTGATTTTCAAAAAAAAAAAGTTTGGATTGAATTATAAGAAGGACTGATGTTATTTATCTATCACTGGAGAGTTTTAGCTCTTCAGAAATCATTTCATTCAGTACAGACATCACACGATGTAAAATACAGAATTGTATTCTTTAGAATAATTTCTGCCCAACCCATTAATTGATGGATTTCATCATTGTGGAAATTAAAACGTGAATTTTAAGGAAAAAACCTCCAAAAGCAAATTATTTGGCTCCTGTTGTACCTGGCTATAACATAATAAGAAAAGTTGAGATAATGGAACAGTAAGTCCAATGGGAATGGATGGGAAGGGGGGGGGTAAGTCAGACAGGTATCACTTACTGGATGCTTTGCCAACTTCTTCTGCAATCTAGTTTGCCACTGGACTGCTTGCATGATGATAGCTTCCCACCTTCTTTCAAGATTTACAATTATCAGCTGCATCGACTGATGGTCCGCATTCAGACTACAGGTATCCTGATCATCGAGGAGGTGTTGGCACAAACGTAACACTGAGCCTACCCCTCGATGCCTCTGCTTGATTTCACAGCACAGAGACTGTGGACAGAAGAAGGTCAATGTCAATATACTGTAATTGATTTTATGGTCATTTTTTAGGTTTTGCATTTTGTTTCAATTGTTGTAAGCCACCTTGAGCTCCTGTATAAATAGAAAGGTGGGGCATAGAGCAAATGTATATGTTCCATGGACATATACCACTATACACAGTACATATACATTGCAAAAATCACTTGTAGATTGCAGCAGCTCTTGAGTGAACAACAGTCAGATCAAAATGCAAATGTGTTCCTATGAAGCTAATTTGAAAATGTCAGTATGTGTCCTTTCTTTGTTCAATCTTTTTAGATTGTTGGTGCCATAGGCTTAACTCATTAAGCCTACATTTATATTCATGAAGACAATTTTTTTTAAAAAAATATTGTTATCTAATAAAAATAGTTGTTTGTTTTTAAAAAGAGTTGCTTTCTTGGATGATTCTACATTACTTCACAATAGGAGCAGAAGGGGGGGGAGGAAATGGCTACAGAGTCCTAAAAGTAGAAAAAGTCCAAAGGAAGACTGGCACTTTTTATTTTCAGAGCAATGACTTACATCAGGAATAGATTTCTAAACAGATTCCTAGTTAGAGTGGTAAATCCTACTTCTAATTGATCTTAGGCTACTTCATAAGCTTTGAAAATAATTGATTACTGGTAAAGAGACTATGTTTTATAGGTGAAACCCTCCATGATATATTTGGGGATGGATGGATTGAAGAGGAAGAGAGAGAGAAAGATGTAACCATATTGACCTCTAGCTAGGATTTATCACATGGAAAACCTATGTGATAATATAATCAATGTCCTGACATGTGTCCCTTGCTGGGTATGATGGCTTGTGGTCTGCAGCCTGATTATACACAAGGCCACTTACTTCCAATAGACTCTGTCCATCCATCCACTCTGTGCCTGAAGAGAGTACCTGCTGAGGCATGATGGATATTCAGAGACAAATGCTTTCTGCAGAAACTTCCCCTTTGTAGAATGCCCTACCACCAGAAATAAGATCTGTATTTCTCAGTCTTGATTTTAAGCAAGCTGTTAAAAATTTGGCTTTTCCAGGTATCTTCATGATGTTGGAGTTAAGTTTGAATCTAATCATAACATGTACGAGGGCACTATCAGTACTGATGCAATTTACTGATAGTTTGGCAGATGGTTTATACTATCTAGAGATATACACCACAGTATTGGTATTTTATATTATTTTTATATTATTGTAATTACTGTACTGATTTCTCTGCTCTAAACTGCTTAGAGTCTGAAGGACTGAAGCAGCATAAATGCCTTGAAATAAATAGATGTATACAAGTTGTCTTTAGAGAGATGGACAGCATACAAGTTTGATAACTAAATAATGCCATATATTATAATTTGACCTATGTGGGGCTACCCTTGATTCTAATCCCATATCTAGTATAGAACTGAGGATAATATATTTATCCCTTTGTAAAAAGCATTACAGTGGGCAATATCCAGGTAAAAACCAAAGGGCTTTAAAATTCTGTGTGGTTTGGGCCCAGAAAACCTGAGAGAACACATCTGCCCATAAGACATCCCCCTTCCCAATTCAGTCTTTAAGATCATCTGAAAAGATTTGTCTACAATTTGTTATGGCATATCCCATAGCATCTCTTTATCAAGCCTTTTTTTCCCCCTGTGGGAGCTCTACTTCTTTGTGATGATGGTAACCTAATCTTTTTGTTTCCTTTTTTTAAAAAGCCATGCAAAGGACCTGCAAAAAGAGCTTTTCAACTGCTGGTTTAAATTGTTTTAATATTTCAGGGGTTTTGATTTTATCTCTTATTGTAAGCTGCTGAGAGATTCACTAGGCAGTTGGTGTGATAGCCTAACAATGAGTATGTATTGGAGACTCATTCTATCATTTTGGAACCCAGATGTTGATGTTATATTTGCAGAATGTTCTCTGATATAAATCTACCATTATAAAAGACAGAGGATAGCAGACCTTTAAGCAGACCTTCTGAAGTAGATAGGTAGAGAGGTTCTGATTCTGTTTATCAGACTTCACACTAACTATAACAATCTTGAATATTTTTACTCTCCAGAAAATAACTCCCATATTCAGATACTAACTAACAGCAGAAGCTTCACAGACTCAATGTAGCTAGATAATATCTTTTTATTACAAAGAACTGTAAATGCAGATCTGCTTGTTACAAACTCCAGCACTTGATATCAAACAGAGAGATACATATGTTTATGTGTATATATCAATTTAACAACCCACTAAAGGGGATGTCCATTAAATCTGAATGACCATAAATTATGGTTATATTTTATTGCATTAATTTATGCCATTTGCATTATTACATAGTTGTTGTCAATAATGTTATTTCCTGGAAGACCTCTATTTAACACACAAATATTCATTTAATGGACATTAAATGGTGTGGGAACTGAATGAAAAAAATGTCCATTGCATCAGAGCAAAGGTCCATTAAGCCATGATTGACTGTACATACAGTATCTCAACTTAGGCTTTAAATCATAGGCCATTTCCCCTGTTCTCTTGAGTCAACAGTCTTTTGACATTTCTTTTCTCTGTCATAATTATTAGATACATCTGCTGCACATTTACATAACAATTCTGTGTGGTCTCAAATCACTGATTGTACTCACAACTTCATGAACTTATTTATTCATGAGGTTCCTAAGCTGCTTCAATCAGTTACGATGGGCATAATAACTTATATAACTGAATATAGGATGTTTGTGTGTGTCTGTGTGTGTGTGTGTATGAGTGTATGTATGGATGGATACATGCATGCATGTATATGCCTCTCTCAAGAAGGTCCCTTTCTTTCAGGCCCAAGGCTGAATGAAATTGTTGGGTATGTCAGCTTCAGGCAGGTGTTCTTTCCTCTTGAAAATGACAAGAAGGAAATTTTAAAATCACAAATGGCAAGAGGAGAAAATTCTTTCACTCACCCTACCCCACTGTTCATGGGGGCTGATGTAAACAAAGAAGATACGCTATTTTATTTTTCCTTCCTAGGAAGGATCACCTTGTCACACACACCCACACATTATTTATAGATGGTTACAATGTATAAAGGCCACAATGTCAGTGAAAGAATGACTTGCCTCCAGAAATTGTGAATGCTCCAACATTGGAAGTGTTAACAAGAGATTGGACAACCATTTCTCTGAAATGGTATAGGGCAGGGGTAGGCAACCTTGGCTCTTTTATGACTTGTGGACTTCAACTATGCTGGCTCAGGAATTCTGGGAGTTGAAGTCCACGAGTCATAAAAGAGCCAAGGTTACCTACCCCTGGTATAGGGTTTCCTGCTTGAGCAGGGAGTTACACTAGAAGACCTCCAAGATCTCTTCCAACTCTGTTATTCTGTATATTCTGTATATTGACTTGTTAGGAACGCATAAAACTACAAAGCATGAAGATGCTCGTTTTTGAAATGCTATCTTTTCCTTGGACTGGATGATAAAGGAAAATAGATAGCAAAAATGTAGCCATTCTATTCATGAATACTAGCAGTTTCTAATTATGAAATTATTTCGTTACTTTTGTGAACACTTTTATAATGGACCAAGATATTTTTGAAACTTGCATATTTAGCTTCAGTATTTATATTTTGAATTTCGTTTACTGAAAAAATTAATAGAATGACCTAGAAGGCAGAGGAATTTCAATCTGTAATTCATACTAAGCAATATTTCCTTTTACTTGTGTCCTATTCTAATGCTTCATAATTTGATTGGTCCATTCCACATCACTCTTTGTACATGTGAAGATTTACAATCAACATTGTACAGTGTTTTTAACAAGTTTGAAAAAGAACAAAGATATGTTATTCAGCTCTGGATTAAGTTCAGTATTTAGTTCACAGTAATGCACTGCACATTTTTACCATATTATAATATATTCTTCACACTCAAGCCCTTATCGAGTCATTTAAATTGTATAAAATGACAACATTTACCGAACAATCCTATGTATGAAAATATACAATGCATTTGATATGTGAAAGGTATGCAGGTAGTCCTTGAATTACAACTGTAATTAAGTCCACAATTTAGATTAGGGGTGTCAATGATGGCAATGGCAAAAAAGTCACGATACATCGCAACACGTCATGTGATGTTGCGAGTTTGACACCCCTGATTTAGATCATAAATCATCACAGTTGTAAAATGGGTCACCAGGTGACCAGATCCAATTTTATTATCTTCTTTGCAGTGGTTGTTAAGCAAACACAGCAGTCAGTAAGCAAATCCATTGAAGTACTGTAAATGCCCGTTTGGAGCAAAAACGTCAGGAATAAAAGTCACATGACTCTGGGAGAATGCAAACAACCACAAATATGGGCAGGCTGCTGAGTGCCCAAAATGCAATCATGTGACCATGGAGGGAGGGGGAAGATCTGGGTCCTTTGTAGCTTTTTGGGGATTCATTGTCATCATAAGTTGAGTACCAGTAGTTCTCATCTTACAACCACAACTGAGCCCAAAATTTCTGTTGCTAAGCGAGACAGTTAAGTGAATTTGTCTCATTTTATGACCTGTCTTGGAACAGTTGTTAAGTGAATCACCATAGTTGTTAAGTTAGTCACATGGTTTTCCCATTGACTTTTCTTGTCAGAAGATCGCAAAAGGTGATGACATGACCCCAGGACACAGCGTCCATCATAAATATGAGCCAGTTGCCAAGCAGCCAAATTTTGATCATCTGACCACAGGGTTGTAAGTGTGAAAAATGGTCATAAGTCACTTTTTGCAGTGTCATTGTAACTTTGAATGGTCACTAAATGAACTGCTGTAAGTCATGGACTAATTTTATCTGTAATTCTTTTTTTAATAGGTTTTATTAATTTTTAAGAATTACAGTCTTTAGAGCTTAGTAAACAACATGTTGTCTGGGTTCACATATTTAACATTAACTTTTTCAATGTAAATCTATTCAGTACTGCACAGTATTTTTCCCTGATCCTCCTTTCTTCCCCATATTTTTCTATTTTCCCTCATTACACAATTACAATTGTTAGTACTATTGATGCATATGAAATTAGATATAGACATCATCATCATATTTTACTAATATTTTAGAAATAATATCAATTCATAAGTCAATATCCTGTTTTTCGTGCTCTTATTAAAGTTTGATTTCCCATCAATATTTAAAGTATCTTTGTCAGATGATTTTCTCAATATTAATTACATTTATATAGCTAAAATTTTTTATTCATACCAATCCTCTTATTTTCAAATTTCCCATATCAAAAGAAGAAAAAATGCTATTTTAATTCTAAATCATATCTTTCATTATAAAAATCTAGTTATATCTAAGGGTCATCCATTCTTTTAATCATATTCAAACAGGTATATTAAACAGATAGTGCCCCCTCTGATAGATCAAATCCTCTGTTTTTAAGTCTAATTCTCACTTTTTTTCTTTGCCAAGCAACTTTCCAGGCCAAGGCAATTAAATAGAATTTTCTTTCTATTTTTGTGAAAGCTGCTTGGTAAGACAAAGACAATTTAGGCGGAGTATTTTTGGGGGGGAATTCCGCCCATCCACATTTCCTAGACATTTCCTCTACCCGCTCTATGTTTCATTTTTCTAGAACCTTCTTCCTTGTTATCAGATGTATTTTGGAGAAAGGAGTAAAGGGTCTTTTGTATTTTAATTGTTATATGTAGGTCTTGCAATATTTTATTTGTGTATGGCAGTCCATATTTTCCTTTTCCTATCTCCTCCATCTCTAGGTCCATTTCTTCTGCTTCACCCTCTGATTTCTGGTTTATTTGTTCATACTTTGTAGTTGTTGTCTGGGAGCTTTCCAGTTGTAGCTTCAATTTGGAGATTTGGTTCTTTATATCATCTAGGTTATTTTTAGTCTCATTATGATATCTTTTTATGTCCTCTTTGTGTGCAACAATTGTTTGATGAATTTGCTGTGGCATAGAAAATATTTCTTTCTGAAAGGTATTTGTTTTTTCTTGACTATCATTCCTAGAAATCCTCTACTATCACCAGTCTCAGTAAAAGTGGAACAAAATTTCCTCTAGTTTTCTGGTCTTTATATATAACCTTTATAATTATGTAATCCTTTGTCTCAAGTATCCTGAAAATTATCAGTCAGGCAAGGTTGTAATCCACAATGTTCCAGGTGTTCAAAATATTCAACCTCCCTGCAGCCAGATGTATTTTTCTTTCTCTCCCACTAGCTCTTGAGATTAAAAGTCCAAGCTCAGTAGGTATTTATAGTCCAAAAAATCAGGATGATAAATATGCCAAAATATTTTCCCTTATTGCCAGTTGTTCTCCCTTAAGCTGAAAGTCACCAAGCAGCCAAGGAGCTAGTTATAGTGCTGTACTCAAATCCACCACTAGATGTCACTCAAAGTCCATTTTCCCCTCTTATATCAAAGGGTTGATTTCTTATATTTCACCTCAATATTTTTTCCAAAGAGAAAATCTTAACAATTATCTCAGTTCTCAGATTTATCAAAACTGTAGCTTTGTATTACTTTCACTTCAGTATTGTATATTTCTGTCCCCCATTAAAAAAAATTAAACGCCGCTTCCATTCACATCCGGAGGTTTTAAGCTTCTTGGGAGCCTTTCCCAGCAAATTCAGTTGTAAAATAGTAAAGAAAGGATCAATATTCTCACCCAGTCCAAACATGCTGTTTACTATGTGCTAATTAAAGCTTTTGTTCTTCGGTTGTCAGCAGCTAATGGCCGGCCGCAGAGGTGTGTCCGGTCTTTCCCCTGCCGGTTTAGAAGGCTTTCCTTGGATCAAACAGAGAGATTGCTGTCTCTCCATGATTGATAAGGCACCCCTCCTTCTTCATTGCCTCTTCGGGGTGACTTTAGGCCCTTTTCAGGACCTCCAGCAAGACGAAAATGCATGCAGAAGGCAGAGCTCTGCCTTCCTGCATCCTGTCTCACTGCGACACAAAACCGGAAGTCTTATCTGTAATTTTTTTTAGCTTGATTAACCTGAATTCTTGAATCAAGACATTGATATGAATTTTTTAATTAGAATATTCTTTTTTATGTTTCTGAATAATATGAAAAACATTCTTACATTGAAAAGTCTTCAACAGAATTATCATTGCATCTATAACATGGCTAAATTATTAACCATTAATTATTCTCTTGGACAATTTCTCTTTTTCTATTTATTTTATTGATTTATTTGCTATCCATCTCTCTGTGGGGCTACTCTGGTTGGCTTACAATGGTAAAATGTAAATATTATTTAAAAATGTAATTATAACAATAGTAAAACAATGAAACAATAAAATAAATAATGAAAATGCAGCAATATGAATTAAAAGATGGGTGGGAGAAAACAGGGCACGCAGCAGGGAAGTGGGGTCAGATATTAGTCCAATAGTGTGGTATTCCCCCATTAGGTCCCCAGGCCAACTGGCAGAGGCAAGTCTTCAGACTCTCATGGAAGGGCAGGAGGGTGGGGGCAGATTTCACCCCAGGGGCTGGATGTTTCAGAGGATGGGTGTTAGGGCAGAGAGGGCTCTTCTCTTGGATCCTGCCAACCAGGGTTCCTTGACTAACAGGATCAGCAGTAGGTTTTCTCTGCTGGCAGGAGTGGAACAGGCCTGCCCTAGTAGGATAAGATGGTTCATAATTAATCAAGACCCGTGCCATGGAGGGCTTTAATGGTCATAACCAATACTTGAACTGCACCCAGAAGCAAACAGGCAGACAGTTTAGCTCATGCAACAGCAGTGTAACATGGGCCACTGTAGGAGCACCAAAGATTGCTCACACTGCTACACTCTGCACCAGCTGAAGCTTCCAATTGCATTTCAGGGATGGCCCCATGCAGAACATATTGAAGCAGTCTAGACAAGAAATGTCTAGGGCTTGCGTGACTGAGCACAGGGAGTCCTGATCCAGAAAAGGCCACAGCTGGTGCACAAACCAAAGTTGTACAAAGGGTCTCCTACTCATGCCCACCACTTAATCATCTAGCACCAGGGACTGGTTCCGTGGAGAAAGGTTTTTCTCCTTTTCTCCTGGAGAGTGTGTGGTTTTGTGTGCTGCCTGCATCCCATGGATGGGCTTTGCTTGTTTGTGCGGACCGGTTGTTGGCATGCCGCAGCCCAGTACCCGTCCATGGACTAGGGGTTGGTGACCCCATATCTAGCAAGAGTCATGAGTCCAGAAGAACCCTTAAGTTGCAAACTGTCCAGAATTAAAGATGTTAAAGATTTGGCTCTTGACACTCCATGTACCCAATGCCACTTAGTCTTGCTAGGGTTCAGTCCTAGCCTGTTGTCCTCAGTGGTGGGATTCAAATATGTTAACTACCGGTTCTCTGTGTGGATGCTGCTTCCAGAAGTCCGTTCTGTGCCTGGCAACAAAAAATTACTACCGGTTCTGCCGAAGTGGTGTGAACCCGCTGAATCCCAGCACTGGTTGTCCCCCATCCAGGCTCCCACAGCCTCCAGGCATCATGAAAGGTAGCAACAGCATCACTCAGGTCACCAGATGTGGAGATGTAAAGTTGAGTATCTTCAGCATAATGATGATACATCAACACATGGTGACTGATGATCTCAGCCATAGACTTCATGCTGAGGTTAAACAGGAGTGGGAAGAGTACTGAGCCCTGCAGAATGCCACAAGAGAATGGCCAGGGGCCAGATCTCTCACTGCCTATCAACCGCAATCAGGACCAGCTTTGGAGAAAGGAGCCAAGCCAGCACAGAATTGTTCTGCCTAGCCCCAAACCCTGCAGCCAGTCCAAAAGGATACCATGGTTGATGTTATCGAAGGCTGCTGAGAGGTCAAGGAGATAACAAGTAGTTAACCACTTTTTTTATTAATGAAATAGAGCAAACAATGTAATTCAGTCATACTCACAATATATTTTCTTCTAAATGTTAATTCCAAGATGGCTTTATTAGAAGATGTCTTAGTAAGTGCATTTTATTGTAGAGCATTGCACAGGTAGATATTTCATACAATGTGCTACTTATTAATAAAAAGCATTCTATAATTATCTCAACTGCTTAAGTTCTATCCTTGATTTAATGACCATTCATTTAGCAGCCATTCTAAGTTACCACAGTAATGATGAAAAAAGTCCAGTCCACTCAGTTACCACTAATCCTCAAACTTATGACCATTGCACCACCCTTATGGTCGCGTGATTGTAATTTGGGTGCTTGACAACTGACTCACATTTACAACCAGTTGCAGGATCCTGCGATCACGTGATCATAATTTGCGAAAGATCAACAACACCGATCACTTAACAAACACAGATTTGCTTAGCAACCATGATCATTCACTTAACAACTATCATAAAAATGATATTAAAATTGGATCTGACTCGGTTACAATGACTCACAACCACTTGTAATAGAATGTCATTATTTCTTCAATGAGGGATCTCTCACTGTTAATACTTCTGAATCTTTAAAAGATTGATCAATTTCAAAACTACCCTTATTTAGTTTATAGTACTGCATGATTTTTATATATTCCCTCCATATTTACTTTCCTGGGGTTCATTATTATGACAACATTCAACTGAAGGGCAAATGTAGTATTAAAACAGATACATAAGCTCTGCCAGCTTTTCAATTTGCATGATTAATTTATACATCAGCAACCCAAACATTGCTTACACAGAGATGTTCTGGTCATGTATCCAGTTCCACATTTGCAAGGCTTTCCTCTTGCACATGATCCTATTTAATGCAATACACTAAATGCTGCCAAGGCTTCTCTGAAACTGGATTCCCATGATATACAAAACGTCTTACAATATGAGGAGAGATGGAGTGTTCCTCCAGCTATTGACTCCAGCTAATCAATACTCTTCACAGTCAACTTTTATTGTCTCTCCAGAGATAGTCAACAGAGAAGGAGAGGTACTTCTAAATTATCAGTGCTGAGAGTACATCCAAAGAGATCCTAATCTTCTATAAATGATATATCTGTCATAGAGAAAATTCTCAAAATCTTACCCATAGAAGCATACTTAGTTTCGTTATATCTGGGTGTTAGCGTTCATTGCTAAACAAGAAGATCTGCATGAAAATTCTGCTTGTATTTGCTTGAAAATGAGTCACATTCTTGCAGGAGTAGGGATCGTGATTATGCTATCGGGGAGCTAAGAAACCATTTTTCTGTCAGAGATTGAATTCTGTTAGGGAAATGGGAACTGAAGTCAGCCTGTCCAGAACCAAAAGTGGATAGGGATATTAGTTTCTGATATCTTCTTTCCTTCTCTTATGAAAGGGACAGTTCTTATCAAGCCAGGAAATTTGAAGTGAGGCCAGTATTTAAGGACTCACATTGGATTAGGGGTTATGCAAACATGGCTTTGGATGCAAAAAATCTGGCTTTAGTCTGATGAAGTATCATAGGAAAATGGTCACAAAAAAGCACATCGTCCTAAGCATGTATACTCAGAAATAAATCTTATGATCCAATAGGATTTATGCCCACATAAGTATGGATAGAATTACAGCCTTAAAGTAATTTACGGCCTTTTACTTGTTTGGGCCCTGTGCTATTTCTAAAATATGTTAGAAAGGAGATGGATTAGGGCAGTTTGATAGCCAGGTTGTATTAAATATATGCACAGTGCAGAGAATCCTTTCATCAGTATTTTTATATTTCTTATAAACAGGCATCTTTACACATGTTAGCTAAAATTGTTAAATATATATTTTTAGCTATATTTTGATTTATCCTGTGATGATTTCTTTAATTTAAAAATTAGCTACATATACGTCATAAACAAAATACTTTGGAACTTTAAAAGAGCAGCCAATTATAAGTAATCTCCCAAAGCAAAAATAAAGCAAACGCCATATCCTTGAAGTGAATTATGACATGTCACATTGTTAAAGAAAATATTGGCAAATGGGAGTATTTTAACTGATTTCAAGGATAAAATAACAAAACCGTGCTTGATTACTAATAGTGAGACCTAATCTATACTAAAGTTAACTATTCTATAGTCATGCAATGAAACACAAGAACTAGCCACTGAAAAATGACATGATTAAATAGTACAACATACAATCATTTGCTTTCAATTATATCAATGTATCTTTTTCTGTCCCCAGAGTCAGGCAGAAATATTGTTTTTTTTAAATGCCTCTATTAAATAGGGCGCCAATAATAAAAGATGATTGCCCTAATAAGCTCATTTACATAGTATATATCACATACTACAAAATTATTCTCTCCAAACAGCTTTGCTCATGGATTTGTTTCCTGATCACCATCCATCTTGCCAATATTGCAGAGTATTTCTTTAAAAGCATGCTGTTGTTTTCATAGCTGTCCTTGGAAATCTGTTGTAGAATTTCCCTTATTAATCTGTTTGAAATTGTTCTTTGTAATTACAGGGGAGAAAGTTTGGTTATAATATGCTTGCCGTCAGTTTTTATTAGGATGATGGTTGAAGGAAAATCTCAGAATGACATTTTGGAAATACTGCCTAATTGCAAGTTAGGAACAAGGAATGACAGTTTAAAAGACATCATGAGGTTTTTTTTTTCCAAAAAGTGAACTGTATTTTTTTTCTATTTAAGAAACATACCTTTTATACTATTATCCACCAAATTGTTCCAGTGAAAATCTCCCTTGCCAAGATTCTTTTGTAAGAGTGCAAGATCTCACTGACAAGTTTTGAAATGGCATGTGACATTTAGTATTAAAAATATCCACATTTGTAATCAAGACCTTATTTTTCTTTCTTGGCCCATTCACAGGTGAAAAAAATGCAAATACTATGCTACATAAAATGTTACATTTTAACAAAAATATTTTAAATATGTTTGATTGTTTAAGAATTATCCATGACTCATTGCTATTCAAGTTAAATAATTTAAGGATAACCACTCCTGTCAAATTATAGGCTTTGAAATATAAGCATATAAGTACACTATAAAATTACTTGAAAACAATTAAATTTCTTGCACCATTAGCCAATAAATGGCATCTATATTTATCCCAGATCATCTCCAAAAGCATGTCATATAGACAGAGATGTACTGAATGACTAACCAAACATAGTTTTTTTAAAATTTCTCCATATTATATCTTATGCTTAGGTTAAATTTTTAAACCTGTTCTTACTTTGTAAACTGTTTTTATTTAAAGAATATTCTTTATTGTAATTATATTTATGCTACACAGTAAGGGAGGATCTAATGCTAATGCGATGCTAATGTACTGATATTTAGTACATGTTCCTATGTTATTAGCAGTCCACTATATCACTCTGGAAAAAATCTATTAAAATTCTAATCATATAACTTAATATGAAGATTAAGTTATTCTGAAAGAAAATTCTAATAGATATAAATTGTGTATATTATTACTGAAAAGTTGGCAGCTATCACTATGTCCAACTAGAATAAAAATATAATTTTATCAATCTATTAAAACATCAATCTACTTAACAGGTACAGCAATCAGCCATATTATTAACATTAAATATATTGAAGTAGTAGACAGCTGCTGTCTTTTAGGACTGACTATCAGCAATAGCCAGTTTGGTCTAGTGGTCAAGACACCAGTTTAGAAACTAGATGACTGTGAGTTCTAGTCCTGCCTTTGGCATGCAAAACCAACTGGATGACCAACTTGGGTCAGTCACTCTCTCTCTGCCTAACTCCCCTCACAGGATTGTTGTTCTGGGAAAACAAGGAGGAGGAAAGAGTATTAGGTATGTTCATCAGCTTGAGTTATTTATAAAAATAATAAAGGTGAGGTTAAAATAAAAAATAAAATAAAATAAGTCTGCAGTCAAGAAATATGCTACAGACTAGCACTTAGTAGGGTAATGATGAAAGAAAAGATATTCAAACGCCATGACACATCCATACTTACAAATATCTGAATTGTGCAGGGAATGGTTTTCCATATGTAACATGTTACTGAAGCAAAAATTGGACAGTGAAGAAGCAGGAGAAAAATAGTATTGATACTTTTAAATTTGGTATTGGAGAAGACTCCTAAAAATACCATAGATACTCAAGAAAGTGAAAAAATGAATCACTGATCCAGAGATCCACTTGAGACACACATAACCAGTCTCAAATTATTATATTTTGGGCATATTATGTGAAGTTCTCTTGAAAAGATGACAATGCTAGGAAAGGAAAGGAAAGGAAAGGAAAGGAAAGGAAAGGAAAGGAAAGGAAAGGAAAGGAAAGGAAAGGAAAGGAAAGGAAAGGAAAGGAAAGGAAAGTACCAGCAGCAAAGAGGTTGAACTTGATTACAGTAGCAATGAGTGCATCTTTGGAGGATCAAGGGTGCTCCTTTGGAGGATCAAAAGGGGCAAGACAACTGCTGATAGTGACACCAACCTGACAGCACACAATTGATCAATCAATCAATCCTTAAAGTTTAAAGTAGCATTTCTAAATTGTGTCATATATACTGCTCAAAAAAATAAAGGGAACATTTTACCATGGAACCGAAGGGGTTTGCGTTCCCTTTATTTTTGTGAGCAGTATATTTCTGCCTAGTCAGAATTGTTAAACTGTTTGTTTTCAGTGCTGGGGATCACACTTTAAGAAGAATTATAACAGCTTGTATTACTTGCTATATAACGTTTTTGTTTGTTATCCTGAGTTTATAAATTATTATATTTAAATATATTCTGTTTTATTGCTGTCACTATTAGCAATTGTCTTGCCCCTTTTGTTCTTCCAAAGGAGCACCCTTGATTCTCCAAAGATGCACCCATTGCTACTGTAATCAAGTTCAACCTCTGCTGCTGGTACTTTTCTTTCCTTTCCTTGCATTGTTATATTTTCAAGATAACTTCACATAATATGCCCAAAATATAATAATTTGAGACTGGTCATTGTTGATTATTCTCAATTATTTGTATTTTTAGACTATAAGGATAGATAATGAGCTCATAACAATCAGTATGCAATAATGCTTTTAAAATTGGACATTTACTCAAAGATTATTCTTTTGTTCTCTTAGGGACTGTGTTAAATGTTAATTTTAAGTATAAGAAAAAAATCAAGTTGATGGGCTCAGGTGGTGTTCTTACCTATCCTTATTCAAGGGGACTGAAAAGAGAAAGGAGAATACTACAAAGTGAATAACTGGCAATATGCCAAATGATTAGAAAACAGCAAATGTTATTTGTATCCTGATAAAAGGGAAGAAGAAAATACAATAATGTGATAGCCAATAATGGGAAGTTTCTTGCATGGTTATAAAGTGATTGATCAGAAGGAATTTGAAAAAAATGTGTTCATTAGAGGAAATCGGCATTGGCATGGTAGGTTAACTTTATTTCATTTTTTTAATTGTATAATTTCATTAGTAAATTGTGGGAATGTTTTATACATAATGATTCTTGATATCAGCAAGCTATTTAAATAAATAGTCTATGGCATTTTGATTAGTAAGCTAGTTAAGTGAAGGTTAAATAACAAGAAACATGCAATAGATACATGGATGGCTGAAAACTGTGCTCAAATAGTGCTCAATAATGGTTCCTCATTAAATTAGGGGTAGGTACTGAGTTGGGATTGGTCTTGCTCTCTTAACTCTTCAACATTTTTAATAAATGAAGAGGTGGAACAAAAGCTTACTAGATCTACAGATTACCCCCAAATTGGACTGGATAGCCAATATTTCAGAAGACAGATTTGAGAAATAAAATTAATGAAATGTAAGAGACATAAATGCAAACCAAGGGAATAAAAATAGCTATCTTGGTAAGATCTTTGAAAAAGGTCTTGGTATACTAGTTGATGACAAACTAAACTTGAGTATGCCATGGCTGCAAAAAAGGAAAATGTGAGTATAGGGAGTGTCAACTAGAAATTAAGTTCCACAAAGAGAGACTTAACATTAAACTTGAGAAGTCCGAAAGGACACATGGTAGCACTCTAAAAATACTTAAAATAATATAATGCAGAAAAAGGTCAATTTCCATTGATCTAAAGAACAGCAGACAAAATATGAATTACAAGAAGGCAGGTTCTGAGGGAATGTTAGGAAATTCATCTTAGCAGTTAGAACAATTTGATTGTGCAACTAATTACCCCAAGAAATAACAAGTTCTCCTTCACTGAATGAGCTAAAAAAAGGCCATGTATTTATTTTTATAGTTATTTCTTAGATTTATATCCTGCTTTTCCTTCTGGAGTGTACTGAGGCAGTGTACAGAGTTTATCTGCAATCTAATTCTACTACTTATGTATATCCAACTTTTCTCTAGATAACTGCAGTTTGAGCAAATTGTTTCAGAAGACTTGAAAATGCTTTCAGCTAAATACACTCTAAAATTTTCCTGTGAGTGGAAATCCTTGTATTTTAACAATGAATTCATCCTCATATTTAGTGTTTTGAAAAGTTCTGACACATTTGCAATACAGGCATCCTCAACTTACAAGCATTAGTTTAGGTGTTGAAAAAAGTGACTTATGACATAGCAATAGCACTTAGACCAGTGGTTCTCAACCTTTTTAATGCCGCGACCCCCAAACGGTCGTAAGTCGAGGACTAAACCAGTCGTAAGTCGAGGACTAAACCGGTCGTAAGTCGAGGACTACCCAACTGGTCGTAAGTCGAGGACTTTCCCTGCCCAGGAATGCCGCGCATGCGTGGTTCCGCCCCCTGCGCCGGCTGAGGCGTAGCTGGCAAGCGGCAGAGACAGAGCAGGCCGACCACCAGCTGGCCCAGCCCAAGGGAGGTAAGGCACCCGCCGGAAAAGGGGGAAAAAATGGCAGACAGCCTTGCTTGGCGACCCCCATGAAATGGTCGATTGACCCCAAATGGGGTCGTGACCCATAGGTTGAGAACCGCTGACTTAGACTTATATACCACTTTACAGTGCTTTACAGCCCTCTCTAAGTGGTTTTACAGAGTCAACATATTTTCCCCAATAATCTAGATCCTCAATTTTATTGACCTCAGAAGGATGGAAGGCTGAGTCAACCTTTAGCTGGTGAGGATTGAACTCCTGGCAGTGAGCAGAGTCAGCCTGCAATACCGCATTTTAACCACTGTGCCACCATTGCAGCATCCCCACAAACTGAAAAAAATTCAGGTGCTTGACAACCAATGGTGTTTGGCTTCCAACAAGCAAAGTCAATGGGGCAAGGCAAATTTACTAAACCACAGGATTCACTTAACAGCTGCAAAGATTCGCTTAACAACAATGGCAAGAAAGGTTGTAAAATTTATGACAACTCATTTAACAACCACTTTGCTTAGCAATGGAAATTCTGATCTCAGTTGTAGTAAGTCGAGGACTACCTGTATGCAGTTTTAACAGATAAATCAAAATGTTTAAAAGATTGATCTTTGCTCAACATGTTAAATTACTGTATAGTTTCAGCATCTTTAAATAATGATCAGTTCCTTTTTTCAAATTTTATCTTTCTATGGAACTAATACAATGCAAAATGAAAACCAAAATTAAAGAATTGTCCTTTTTTACAAAATAAATACTGCCTGTTAGAATATAATATGAAAAACTATTCTGAAATCATGGTTCATATATCATAGACAAATCCAATATTATTGTATTTTTGCTAAATTAAATACTAAGTTCTTGAAAATTTTCTAAAAGGTTTATTGAAAATACATGTATTATATATTTTATAGTCTTAAATACATCAGCTTTTATCTTGCATCAAGTGTCTTGTAGGAATTTGATTTGAAAACTTTCTTAATCTGGACATTATATTTAAGGAGACAAAAGGGGGCTAAAAGATTGGACCTACAGTATACCTCTGCAAAGAATGCGGGTCCTCACTGTAGCCTATGTATAACTGTCCTCTATAATCTGATGGTTTAATTTTGAAAAGAATAATATATGAACCCTGTCTTAATTATTAATGAGCTGAATAATGACGTGATTTACATAGGACTTGGTCAACAGCTATTTTTGCCACCGGATTAATTTGAGGATAAAATTAAAAGTTGTAGCTGAGTCTTTAACACTGTGGCCTGATCTGCTGCCATATCACAAAAGTCACTCCCGCACATCCTTTAGACAGCACTCATCTATCAAAATGGCACCATGTCGGTAAAGTCCCATTCTGCATTTTCCCTTTAAAAAAATCCATTTCTGAGTTCCCCCAAAGTCAAACATGATCCTCCCATATATGCTCAATGGCAACTTCTGTTATGCTTTTATGTTGGTTATGATGTAGATGAAACAATGCAATTATTACGATATATATTCTGCTGTCAGAGTTGCCATCCTTGTTCAACATTTTTGTTGATTAACAAGGCTCAATCTATGCCTGAACATTGGCTAGTGGGCAACTAGCTAATGACAAATCTCAACCTATACAGCAAAGGTGCTGGTTCACTTCTATCAGTTGGTCACAGTACTGTACTAATACAAAACCAGCAGCATGCTTTTTCCTTTTTCTCTTATTTATGCTAAACTTATGCAAGAGTAACTTACTACTAAAAATCACACAATGAGTCTTCATTAAGCTGGATAGAGTGTACAGAATTCAGTATTGAATGCAATGAGATAGTTATAAGGAGTCAGGATAATAATAATAATGATAAAGTTGGAAGGGACCTTGGAGGTCATCTAGTCCAACCCCCTGCTCAGGCAGGAAACCCTATACCATTTTGGACAAATGGCTGTCCAGTTTCTTCTTAAAAACTTCCAATGTTGGTGCATTCACTGCTTCTGGAGGCAGGTTGTTCCACTGGTTAATTGTTCTAACTGTCAGGAAGTTTCTCCTTAGTTCTAGGTTGCTTCTCTCTTTGGTTAGTTTCCACCCGTTGCTCCTTGTCCTGCCTTCAGGCGCTTTGGAGAATAGCCTGACTCCCTCTTCTTTGTGGCAGCCCCTGAGAAATTGGAACACTGCTATCATGTCCCCCCTCGTCCTTCTCTTCGTTAAACTAGACATACCCAATTCCAGCAACCGTTCCTTATATGTTTTAGCCTCCAGTCCCCTAATCATCTTTGTTGCTCTTCTCTGTACTCTTTCTCTGTACTCAGCATCTTTTTTACATCGTGGTGACCAAAACTGGATGCAGTATTCCAAGTGTGGCCTTACCAAGGCATTGTAAAGTGGTATTAATACTTCACGTGATCTTGATTCTATCCCTCTGTTAATACAGCCTAGCACTGTGTTGGCTTTTTTTGGCAGCTGCAGCACACTGCTGGCTCATATTTAAATGATTGTCCACTAGGACTCCGAGGTCCCTCTCACAGTTACTACTATTGAGCAAGGCACCCCCTATACTATACCTGTACATTTGTTTTTTCTTGCCTAAATGTAGAACCTTACTTTTTTCACCATTGAATTTCATTTTATTAGATAGCACCCAGTGTTCAAGTCTGTCCAGATCCTCCTGTATCCTAAGCCTGTCTTCTGGAGAACAAGTATAGAAAGGATGTAAGACTGAAATTATTTTGGTACTTGCAAATGTTTATGTACAGAAAGATTTATATTTAAAATGAAGTTCTGTAACAGAAAAGGCAATGTCTTCATATAAATGTGCAGAAATTATATATTTATGACTGACTATGCAGGCAACAACATATAACATATATGCATTTTATATTCTATATTGCTCCAAAAATCAACCCAACTTGCATCAATACTTTTTTATTACCTTAAAGTACTGCAGTTGCTTCTCCGCGTTCATTGTTCCTTCATTTTCTTGCCTCAGACAGGAATTAAAGATAAAAAGCTCAGTATCTCTCAGCCACCCTTTCAGTTCTTTGATTCTGACCTCCAGCTGCCTTACTAGGCTGCCACTTTCAGGGGACAGCAAGTCACGTGATCCTAACCCGCTGTGCCCCACCAATGAGTCTTGAATCTTCTCTTGTAACGTTTTCTAATGCAACAGAGAAAGAAAACATAGATTAATCTAAGGTTCTAGCCAATACATATATCTAACTGGCTAGAAAGCAACCAAATTAGTCACTCTAACTCCTGATTTATCTTATGCATGCTTTTTAAATATTCTGCTGAATTCAGCATGGCTCAATCCCAGTAAGTAGATACAGAACAGGTTTTAGTGTTTTTAGTATATTTCTAATAGACTCTTATCAAAATACTATCTGAGCCCATAACTGAATTGCTTTGGGGTAAACAGTTCTCAAATAAGTTTGATCATCAATAGAAGTTTATTGGTATAATATTCTAGTTATATTATATAACCTAATTATATATTATATAATTATATATCTAATATGTATATATGGCTATATATAGTCAAATGTGTTATACAAAGCTGAAATATAGATATTAAGCTATGATTTGAAGTTGCCATAATGCTGGAGTTACACAATTTGCTGAATCCATGGCTCATCACAAAGGTTTGATTCTCACAAAAGCCAAAAGTAAACAATGATAGCTTAGATTGCATCTAAGAATGCAATAATGATGTTCCCCACATGCTTTGGAATACAGCCCCCAAGCTCTGAAAATATTGCCTATTCTTGCTGGAGCTTCTCAGAATTATGGTCTAAAACAGGAATATCAAACTCGCAACGTCACGTGACGTGTCATGATGTATCGCGACTTTTTTGCCATTGCCAGCAATGGGATGGGCACAGTTTCGCTATGATGCATCTGTCCATGGGCCAGCAGTTTAACACCCCTGGTCTAAAACAACTAGATGGATCTAGATTGTGCACTCTGATCTAGGTGAACTAAAACTGTAGCAAGAAATTTTAAATAGAATTCTATAATGAAATAGGAAATAGACTACATGGGAAGTTTTAAAATTAATTGCCAATAACTGAACAATCCAAAACCTAGTAATCTGGATTCATCTCAGTGCTATTTTTTTTTTCCTATAGAAGAGTTTTAGTAAGAATTGGTTTGGATCCAAAAAACTGCAAATAGACCTATGACTGATGATCTATGTTTCTACTCAAAATTATTACAATTATTTATCTTTCATTAAAAGTTTCTGTTGAGGGCTAGATATACCTTGAATGGTATGATATAATAGCTAAGAAGACTTAGAACTAGGAGACAAAGGAGAAAAAAATTCAAGAGAAGGAGATAACTCCCTACCCAAAGAAAAATGCCTTTTGCTACCACATTTTCTACCAGAGTCATTGTTTTCTTAACTTCATGTATAACAAGATATATGAAATGATATAATGAGAGAACTGATTACTTTGCTCAGGTGTTTATAATTTAAATTAATTACAATTAAGAATGCAATAATGGTGTTCTCCACATGCTTTGGAATACAGCCCCCAAGCTCTGAAAATATTGCCTATTCTTGCTGGAGCTTCTCAGAGTTATGGTCTAAAACAACTAGGTGGGTGTAGATTGTGCACTCTGATCTAGGTGAACTAAAATTGTAATAAGAAATGTTAACTAGAATTCTATAATGAAATAGGAAATAGACTACATGGGAAGTTTTAAAATTGCCAATAACTGAACATTCCAATGACGTTGACAGCAATGACAGCAATTAATTAAATTAATTGCTGTTTTCAGTAGGATTCAGTAGGATTTCCAAATAGGAAGTACAGAAACACAAAATGGTTCCAGTCTACCACAATTATGTTTACTTCTATCAGTTTTCTCAATTATTTATTTAAAATGCTAATTTTAATGTATTAAAATAGCTGTACATTTTATGTTTTTGAACTTTTACAAAACACACTCATGAAATAAGTAGACAAGCTTTCAAATACAAGAGCATCTGTAATCATAGAATATGTATTCAATGAAGCAGGTTGATCTGGGACATGAGTGCCAGCTTGTCATTGTGTAAATAATAAATGCAGAAAGAAGATCTCCTTCATAAGGGGAACTGATAAGGTGCCAAAAGGTATGGCCATATGAAAAACCAATAAGGAAAAATAAAAAGACCAGATGCCACAAACTACATGGGATGGTCATGACAGAATTACTAGCTCACACAGATATATGACATACATTTTTCTATGTTTTTTTTTTAAATTTCATTCAGAATTTATTGCAAGTCATTTTATTTGGCCTTACAATCACTTCGATTTGTTGTACTGATAGGGTTAATATTAGCATATATCTTAGCTCTTAGATTGCAGAGTTATAAGTCAATTTATTGGGATTTATTGGTGATTCCAATTAAATTATGCCAATTCTTAGATTCTGTAGAGATTCTCACCAATCCACTTGTGTACCAACCAATCCTTTTATTTCAACAAAAAGGAGGGGGAAATGGGATTGCATGAATCTGAAATTCAGCTAGCTTTCTTCTTGTACCCAAGAAAACCTACTCCATCATACATCATTTAAAAAGTGTTAATATGGCAGAGATCATCAAAGAATAGTTTAATCTTTGCTCCTGTTGGGTCTGAAAATGGATACCGATATAGATGTATGTATGTGTTATTATATTTATGTGGGTATTTCTATGTATTAGGCTACTATTTGATCATTCATCACTATCAAATTTTATATAAAATTACTTGGATTCAGTTTCACTTGGGCTAATTTAGGTAATAGCCAAATAGGAGGCATTAAAGACTTGGTTTTGACCGTAATTACAATGACTCAAAGTACTTTAAAATTATATGAATGGTTGCATAGTAATTGGAGTTATTGCTATCAAGGCTTCCAAAAGCTAGATTTCTTTGCCTGCAATAATCAATGCATTATTAAAGGGAGAGTAAGTTAGGATTAGTCCCATTCAAATCAGTGAAATGGGAAATACCGTAAGTGTTTTGAGAATTTAACAGCCTAACAATAGGCTTTGAAATACATACTGAATTAAATCAACAGATACTCATCTATTCTCAAACATTGTGCAAATAATATGTTTGGGAGATCGTAACAGAATAAAACAAGCATTCTTGGCAACACCCTTCTATTTTGATGGCTCAAATATTGATAATTTGAAGGCTCTCAGTGGAATCCAGCTTTAGCTATTGTTTTTACGCTGTAACAAAAGTAGCAGCAGGAGGTGAAATCAATGCCCTTGGTGGGTAGGGTCACAAAAAAGAATTTATTGCCACTTTTTTGTTCTGGAACAGTTTGCAATCATAAATTCTTCATAAACAGAATACTTCAGAGAATGGTCCGTCTTCATAAATATACGACAGAGGACATCAATTTCATTTAATTCACAATTTGTGTCAGCACAGCAGATGCCAATGCCTGCCTTGATAGGGTTGTTTAATATGCAATTGAGACTGAGTAATATTCAGCACAGGGGACAAAATTTCACAGATTAAACTGTACGCACCACTGACATTTCATTCTAATGTATTTCCATTCCACACTGTTCACCTTAGATGAAAGTAATATTAAAAACCATATCTCTCTATTTTACCATTGTTAGAAGTTAAAATCCTTGTCTTTAATTTTTTTATGCCAATTAAAAGTAATCATGCCAATTAAACAGTATGCATGGTGTTGTTAGTTTCCACAGTTTTTCTTATTAAATTAAAGAAAACTCCATCAAAAACTGCTCATTAGACGTGAAATTTCATTTAAGAAGAAAAAGCAACTTTTTTTGTAAAATGCAGAAATTAATTTGAAAAAGTAATATAAAATTGCTTCTTGATAGAAAAAGAAAGGACCTTTAAAATTCATTTTAAATGGCAGAGTGGTCTTTTATTTCTGTTTTAAAATCTGATTATTTTAATGAAGGAAAGTTGATTAATTGCTTTTCTGACTGACTGTATATGCTTCTGGGGTAACCAAGAATTTAGGATTGTTCTTGAAATGCACTGATTTAAAAAGATGAACAATTAATTTTGAATGCCCAAGGGGAATTTGAGTTTGCTGTAAAATAGTCCTTTCTACATCACACAAAATCTACCTTGCTAGTGGAAGGAACTTGGAAAGAGAGAACTGTTATATGACATAGTGATTGCTTCTTTCTAATGAAAACAAAAGAAACAGAATTAGAAATACTATTGCTGCTGAATATCATTAAAAACTTGGGGATTCCTAAAACAGCTGTTGGAAACATAATCTTATGCCACCCTGAGCAGATAATCAATGCTATACAAACTCATCATATCAAATATCCATCCATTCAGCATAGTATGTGTAATTCTTTTTCTTGTCTTAGTGTTTTCAGTAAGCAATATGTGGCCAAAGTATACGGACAGAGGCAAATATATGCAGGCAAGCGTTTAATAATATTTCCAAAACTATGGAAACGTCATTGGTCTATAGACATTGGCATCAAGGAATATTACGTAACTGTTAAGGACAAAAACTTTTCTCCCAATAAAATATTGCATTTTTATATTGCAGTATTTAAACGTCTCAAACTAAAAGTGCATTTTTTTCCAAAAGATATTTTGATGTATGAAAAGTGGTAAATGTACAGAAATTGGCTTTTTGCGTGGTAGGCTGAGTGCAGAATTCTGAGAAATGGATCTCTGCATGGAGAGTTCATGTACTTTGGCCATATATTAGTTACTGGAAACAGTACATGTGATATTGTCTATGCAACATGTCAAAAATGGTAGTTTATATAGAAGCCTGATGGGGATGTTTTTCTGTACATATTATTCCATTGTTATTTCGTTTAATTAACTCCTAGTTTGGCTCTAAGGTCAGTCCAAAGTGCTATCTTCTGGAAGGTGATCTAAAAAGCAATATGCTCCCACATGTGCCTCTTTGTTCTTTGTTTTCTCTGCCATCAGAATGGTAATCAGCAGGTATGCAGAACAAAGTCTTTTCACTTGCAGCTCCTGGAACTTACTTGAATTTGGACAGGAATTCAACACTGATTAACCTTCTTTCTGATTGTGGCTTTTATGAGAGTGCTATCTTGTGTTACTTATTTTTCCTCTCATTATTCTGATTTTTATGACTATTGTTATTGTTTGCTTATGTGTAGCTGAATCACACTGCATTGAAACTATTTTTGCAGGGGATGGATACAGTGAGATGGGGGTGCATCCATTGTTTTTAAGGCTATTATTTAAAAGTCTGAAGGTGTAGAACTTTTACTAAAATCATTGCTTACCTATGACTTTATCATTTAGTTTGTAAAGTTTCCTGACCTTTGATCTTGAGTGACACCAATTAAGGGAAAGAATGGCTAGTAGAACACATTTGTCCTCTCCCATACCTTTTAGCAATTGGCAGTAATGCTTCTGACATAATGCCTTATTGGTATCTGACTGAGAGACTCACTGTGCTGCAGATGTTGCTAGAATCTCACATTTGGTTGACAGTAGGACTATTATAGCATGAAATGAATTACATAAAATCTTTACTTTTTGTTTACTTCTTTTGTCAAACACGAGCTGCACATGTCACTATGAAACACATCCTGATTGCTACCCTCAGAGTTGTGATTTCAGATGGGTGCCATATTTGCACATTTGTTTTCTGCAGCATCGGTATGAGCTGAAATATGTAGTGACATCCCCACTTTTCATCTTTAGGGTATAGTAAATAGTTAAAGAGTAGATGTCTCTAACATGTACCTTCAGAATAAATTCTATTAATATTCACTCAAGCATGACAGTCCATGTATATCTATATTATAGTGTATACGGTATTAGAGCTGACTTAGTGCCTACCCATAATACATGGCATATTTTACTTACTTTTTTTCTGCATTAAAGTACTAAAATTATTAAAGTCGGACCAGACACAAACAGAGAATAAAAAAACAGACAAGAAAAATACTATCTTTTTTCTACAATAGTATGTTTGAAATGTATCCAATGAGTTGAATGAAAGGGTCCATATAAAAATCAGACACAGAGCATACTTTAAGACACAGAAAAAGGACATAGAACCCACAAACAGTAATAAAAATGCAAATACCCCAAGCAGTTCCCATTTTTCATTAATTGAATCCACTTTTTCAAGGAGATCGCTTGGTAGTAAAACACCACTTCTCTTCAGAGCTTCAACTTTACTCAGCAATTCCATCTTTTTGGGATGTCTGATTGACATTTCTACACTGTATCTCTAAAATGAAAAAAAAAGATGAGTTAGCTATAGAAAAATACCTTTTATTAAAATATAATCTTAGAAAGTAAGAGGACTGAATATGATGTTACTATTACGTAATTCATGTACTTCTAAATGACTTTTAAAATTGCACCAACAAAATGAGAATAATGAGGACAATTGTGACCTAAAGATGGCTTCCAATTCTGTTCAGTAGGGTCTCTGGATTCATTTGATTCCCAATTCTAATTCAAGCTAATGAAAATAATTCACATATAACGGGAAACAATATTTATACCAAACCATTTTAAAGGTGATGTTTATAAATTTCCTTGTATCTCTCAATTCTTGGGAGAAACAATTTTTGTCATGTTCTCACATACAAATTGTTTCTTTGGCTGGGATCCAGCGAGTGACTTTATCCTATTCAAGGTCATATGAATCTTAATTGCATTTTAAAATACATTTACATTTGCCAACAAATTGCAGTCCATATCATAATCTGAGTGTATTCACATGTCTCTCTAACCTTAGTTTATGACTTGGCAAATAATCATTTCCTTTCCATTGGGTCTTCTGAAGAGCAGGCACTGTTGGCCAGGTAATCAGGACAATGTCTTGTTTGGAAGCATATGATTGGCTCACTCAACATGGGAATAGAGGTTAAATATTCATGGATAGCTCATTAGCTCAAGCATTGGCTGGAAGGGCCCAGTGGGTACATTTTTCTGTCATGTTTCAAAGCATCTTGACTTAGAAAAAAGTTTACTGTGAACATGAAAAAGAAGTCTATTGCCTGAAAAACTAAAATTAATGTTTCAGTGAGCATACAAAATATGGTGATATTACATTGGATCTCATACTTTGTACTGCAGAATCCACAGAAAGCCACTAAATGCCTAGAGGGCTCTTATAGCAACCTTCTTCCATTGGTGCTACCCAGATTCCCAATCATAGCCACCAATTTTAAGAGCTGCAATTCTACCACCTCTGGAAGGTATAAGCTTGGAAAACCCTGCACAAAAGCATGCAGAGGAAGCCATAATAATATCATATATTATGATATCACCATGCAAATGACATACATCAATTGCATTATGATGCAACTTATGTACAACATGTACAGTGATAACTTTATTAGGAGCAGATCACTCCTCCTCCCACAGATGTCTTAGCCAAGTTGGGAGACTCTAAAATAAATTTGAGCAAATCACAGGGAGTTTACTTGGCAACCCGCTCCCCAACAACAACATCTTACTGGCTACATTTTTTTCTCTGTGTTGCACACATATACACAAACATGCATGTCACACACACACACACACACACACACACACTCAAGTTCATAGGCACAGTTTCTTCCTGTTTTAAAGAAACAGTGATAATATGTATTTAGATACTAGTACAAAACACAATTGTCCAAAAGGCATTTAAAAGTGTCATATAAATAACACTTGTCTATTAGCAATTTGCACATTTAACATTAGGCTTTTTTGAAACCTAAAGAATAAAGTTTCTTCTGCTGCCGTTGAAAGGAAAAAAATTAAAACCAGAAGAAACTAGAGCAAAGTCAAAGTAGACTAAAGAACATTTGAAACCTGAGCACTTTTGTCAGATCCAAGAACACGTTGCCTGACAGAACAGAACAAAACAAAATATAATTGGAGGGTACTTAGCAGAAAACAAGGAAGTTGTGAAATCATTCTTTCAGCTAATAGATCGTCAGTATTTGCATGAATATGTTTGCATATTGTTAATTTCATATTTTAATCTTTCATTTGCACTGCACATGAATATCATTTATATTTTGCCAACTTCAAATATTAGTCATTTGTGGATCACAGAACAAACTGTTTTAAATTAGATGATTTAAAGTATTTCTCATTATTAATGAACACAGCCCAGATGCCAGTGTATCAAAAATAAGCATGAATATGCATAAGAGGCAACCAATGATTGTCTAGATTTATAAAACAAACTTGTCTTTTCAATATGTGAAAAGGAAACTAGAAGCTGTTTTTCTAAAAAAAAAAAAAAAAAGTCTGCTTGAACAAGAAGTAATCAGGTTTCAAATGATAGGATTGGATCACAAAATAGCTAACCTTTTCCCTGGGCTAAAATTGCCAACAAGTATGCTTGTTGGCTCTATATGATTGCCTTTTCAACTGGAAAGGGTGACTAGAGGAGATTACAATCTGCTTTATGTAATCTGATTTCTATTTAAAGATGATATAGCTGAAAAAGATTTACATAATTATTTCTGCAAGTATGGATAATATCAAGAGAAATCCAGGTCTGTTTTAGCTAGACAGTACAATCTACGTGGTTTCACTTATTTTGTATTTTTCCTAGTCTAAGGGAGTTCTTTAATTGTCTGACTATGTTTTGGACTTATCTACTAACATTTTTTTACCTGTAATAAACTGGGTTTGTTTGCTTTGGGCTGAAAAGTATCGTAGTTGTGTTTTTGAGCTGGTAAAGATTAACATCTAAACAAATCAGGCAACATATGTCTCTTAGCAATAATACTCTAGTTATCATAAAGACCTAATGGTATCATTTAATTTGGGTCCTAAATAAAATGGTTGCACTATGCTGCATAATACGAAGAGTCCTTGTGACAGATGCTATAAAAGATTATTACATTAAACCAAATAAATAGGTTAGGTTTCTATATGCTGTCTCTCTCACAGGGTATCATACTGCATAAACAGCATGATAAAAGAGGCTAATTGCTAGAATATGCATTGTATAATGCCTGGAAAAGTTATAGGGTAAAAAAAAAATTAACTGAAAGATGCACCAGCTATGAAAAGAACAGTCAGTATTGTTTCAAAGTAAAGGACTTAAACTGAAGTTATTTATTTCACTGTGAGAAAAATGCTTACTGTACTGTTGAGCTAAGGTTCTGATAGCACATGGTAATTTTTTTACCCTTCAAACACCTACACTCTGCAAAATTAGCTTCCCAGCTCTATCAGTGCTGCACAACCTTAGTCTAGTAGGAGTTCTTTATCCTGTGGTGAGAAGATAATTTAATCTTCATATTCATTCTACCCTCAGCATTAAGTGAGCAAAGATGGCTGTATTGTGACAGGCTGTGAATGTTATGATATAGTTTACTGTTCAATAGCCAACAATGAGATTAAGAATTTTAAAAGTCACATCATTTTCCTTTCTTTTTCTCCACCATCCAACAATAGCTATGATACACAAAATGATTTAATATTTATTTTTCTACTTCATTTGCCCACAGAAAAAAAAGCCTTATATTGTTTTTTGGGTGTTTATATTTATGGACAAATAGAAGGGATTTATTTTGAATCCACTCAAGAGAAAAAGGCAGGAGCATAATTTAAACTGAGGAATTGTGATCCCCTTCTCTTCCCCTCATCCTTTTTTCCTTCTCCACTTACAATCTTTTAAAGTAATTAAAACTAATACACTTTGGATATCTCATAAAAAGTTTGTAATAAAGACAATTCCCTGGAACATAATCAGGAAATGTAGAAAAGATTATTAAGAGAATTTTGTGATGAATGTTTCCTAAAGTGGCCAGCTTTTTCTTTAAGTGTGTGTGTGTGTGTGTGTGTGAGAAAAATCACACCCAAAAATTCTGTCCAAACAGAGACTGGAACAATGCCTTGAAACAGCATTAATTGTCACCATGGAAACCAGAAGAATAAGCCATTTTGAAACCGGCCTAGAAGACACTCATTGAGCAACTAAGCATTTTTTTTTGTCTCCTTCAGTGTTAAAGAACAAGATGCCTAGTCACCAAGAGGTCAAAGAAAGAAATCATTATGAAAAGATTGTGGATGTCAACTCTGCGGTTAATGATAATAATAACAATAATAATTCTGACATTTAAGAACAGACCAAGTCTTTATTGCCTACTTTTCCTGAAAGAGCAGCATTGCGCACCCCTACCCCACCCTCGCCCCACAAAAATCAGGGTCTAGATACATATTCCTGCCCTAGAGTGAAATGTTAGGGCAATATTATGCAGCCCTTGGGTCTAAAGCTCCCTGGGAATTTTGTTGCAATAAAACTTCAGAAGAGGAAAGCAAAAAAAAAAAAAAAGGCTGCATGATGGAATTCAAAATAATGCTTTAAAAGCACACAGAGAGATTAAGACATCTATTGTAAGACTTTTGTATGGTGCTTCTGTGGGTTAAAGTGAAAAGAGACCAGACATACCAAACATAGCGAGCTGTGAGTATAAGGGAAAGAAGAATTAAGTCAAGGAACACTTCTCTGTGGTTGGAATATTACTCAAAGTGGGCTTCACTTTTTCAGATTTTACATCATGCGTTTTAGACCCTGTTTTAATTACAGAGTAATGCACACTAATTTAATGAATTAAACAATGCTTCAAATTTCACTGGCACACTCTGCAAGTGTTCACAGATTTCTTTCTTGCTCAAGAGTTATTGCCAGATATAAATACATCTCATGTATGAGCACATACAACACACGTAAGTGCACTTCATTTGCAAATAACTCCTTCCTATGGGCTGTACAGAGCCTCTTATTAGGAACACTGCCCTGTGGATGCATTCTCCAATTACATTAATAAATGTACATTGCATTAAAACTGATACCTATGCACGACTTAAGTCTTTGCCTGTCATCTGCCCACATACATACACATCCTTTGCTTTCTGGCTAATATTCCTGCTCTTCACGCCTAGGCTTCATGGTGGCCCCTCAGGAAGCCCATGCCTAATGCCATTCATTAATGAACAAAGACTCTTTTTATTCCGAAGCCCAGAGTCCAAAGCTCAGCTGTATACATGCAGAGTGAAGGAATCTGCTAGAGGCCAGGCTACCCTTCACAACAGCTCGTAGGCACCAAGTCCTTTCCTAACACCAAAGCAAGACATTTTACAAACAATCCAGAGGCAGGATTATATTCCATATTTCATATATCTTGCAAGTACAATCAGAATATCTGTTTGGTGTTCAGGTTTTATAATGAATATTTTTATCTAGCAGCCCTTACTTTGTTCAAACTTCTTGCAATCTCCTACTATCAGAGCATGCCAAATAACTGCACAGAAAAATTATAAAGACTTCTATAGTTGTCCTTCTAAATGAATAATAAGTTTTCTTATTATTGGGACAAATTTGCTACTAAGCCTTGGGGGGAAAATTAAAAACTGCAATATTATTTAAAGTAGCCCAAACTCACACAGCAAATAATTTCAGGGTTAAGAATTTGTTTTCTTTTTCTCTAAGCTATTCTAGTTGCATGATCTAGAAATCATACTATTTTGGCTATATATTGTTAATTGGGGATACATTGCATTATTTTTAATATAAATCAAAATGAATTGAAAATTTCCCAATAGAAGTTCAAAATTCATTTTTTTAAAAAGTGTATTTTATTAAGTTAACTCCAATTATATTACCTTGAAAATTGAAGGAAGAAATCAGTAACTTATTCTTATAAAGTCCTTTAAGAAAGAATAATTTAAAAATTGCACAATGTCATTTATGCACAATAAGAAAGGCTTAATGAACATACAAGTGCAAAACAAAAAATCATTTTGTTTAAATAATTTCAGGCAAGGAATGAATATATACACTGAGAGTGAAATGGGCAGTACCTATCTCTCTCTCTCTCTCTCTCTCTCTCTCTCTGTGTGTGTGTGTGTGTGTGTGTGTGTGCCAGCATTTATGTCTTTCATCTAAGCTCCCCACCTCCTCAATTATATCTTTGTCACAATTCTATGGAAGAAAAACTCTTTTTTAAAGAATTTATTTTGCCATAATAAAATAATATGGGTTTTTTTTAAAAAAAAATTGCTCCACTTTTATGAAATAATGTGATCCAAAACATTTAAATTTTGACTGCAACTATAAAATCTTGTGTGCCCTTTAATGAGTTGATATTAAATATTTAATGCTGTTTAGGGCATATCCACTACCACCAAAAACAGTTATATTCCCAGCAGTCCTACTGTTTCAGGCAGAAGGCTTGATTGATCCTCCTAGCCTGAATTGAGTAGAATGAAAAGAAGCAGTTGGAAAATAGCTGCAATCATTTAATGCAGATGACCTCTGACAGGCTCACAGCTCTTCTATCTGAACAGAAAATTTGCATGGGGTCTCTGTGCAGAGGAACAATGTAACCTAAATGGTAGACAATCTTTATTCTAATGAAGTGGGTGTCAAGGTCAATGTAAAACTGCAATGATAAATGGTGCACCACTAGGCAAGAGAAGTTGTGTAGGCATTGTACTGCTTTCACGTTAATTGAAGGCTGGAAATGCATGAGTGAAAGCGTAAGACTCTTCTCACCGCAGTGTGTTAATGCAAAGAAAAAAAGTTGTTGTTTTTTTTCTTCAGGACTCTGACCATTGATATGAATCTTATTGCAACAAGGGCAGTTAACATAAATACAACTGTTCAGCCAATAGTGGGTGAGTGGGAAGGAGTTGTTATTAGGATGCTTTATTTCTAGACTAACAACTTCCACCATCAGAGTGCCAAAAGAATAACAAGTCTCCAGACACCTAATGTAATTCCCATGATCCTTTCGCTATTTAGAAGATCTGTCTTTAATTAGTTCCAAACAAGCAGCCCTTTAGACAACTCTTCATTAGATACCCACTCCTCTTGAACTAACTGTACAGTTGTGTTCCAATGTTATTATTTTTCCCTAGGTTCTATATTTCCTTGTTAGTATACAGTTAATATCTCCAGGTGCCTTTTGTTCTGAATAAAAATTAGACCAGTAAAACCGGGTTTTGTTATGCAAAGGGTGGTGTGTCTTAAGTAGGAACTAAACTACAATCAGTTATTGTGGCTTTGTCAAAATGGCAGTGCAGCTATAATTACACACTTCATCAGTCAATCAAGCAATTTGTAGAAGGCAGTACATTTTGTCCTGTAAAACAAAAGAGGGTAAGATGCTTTTAAAAAATCCTTAACAGCTTAAGCCTATTTAAAAATATATTGCTGCTCACTAATATACTCATTAAAAGCCAAGAACTCCAGCTGTATTATTTTCCAGTACTTCCAAGTATTAATCACATAAGACCTAGAACACTTAATTGAAAGTTGTATGTTTTCTTCTATATACAATATATTATCTTATAGTTCCATTTTATTCTCTTCCAAAATTTTTAGATCCATTTCTGTTTGACTTTGGAAATTGTTATGGGACAGAATATGCTTCAACTGCTTTGATGGACAACTTATCCAGAAGATTGATTGGGGAATTGTATTACTGCTTCTGTTCATTCTTATACTTTTAAAACAATCAATCATTAATTTAGAGAAGTAGTATAAGTAGCAGGAACTCAGACCACTCCCACATGGGAGTATACAAGGGAGAAGAATGGCAAAATCCATAGTCTACAATCAAGTATATTGAGGCAAAGAAACTAAACATGTCAAGAAAGCAAGAAATATGTTTAGGCTTACACATTAAACTAGACATGTCAAACTCGTGATGTCACAGTTTTGCCATTGCCTGCAATGGGGTGGGTGTGGCTTCCACGTGACGCATCCAGCCTGGGGGCCAGCAGTTTGACACCCCTGCATTAAACTAAAGAAAGCTAAAATAAACTAAGCTAAATTAAGCCATGCTAAAACATTATAAGC
>NW_015386500.1:440733-479713 GCF_001527695.2 Protobothrops mucrosquamatus | reverse complement strand
GTGAAAACATTATTGAAGACTTATCCACAGTGAACTCATTGCTGTTCCAGCCTGTTTCGTTTGAAAAAGAAATCAGGAACAAGAATTTACTTTTGCTTGAAAACATGAACTTATTTTAGATATATTCTAGCATTCAACTAGGATGTTAGATTTTGTAATAGCCAGAGGCACATTTACATATCTAAGACAAGTATGCCAAGAGCACCCATTTCTCAAGATGCCCAGTCCAATTCCTTGACCTATGTTTTAATTACTTCTTGTCTGGATTACTGTAATACACACTTCTCTCTCTCCTATCATTATCACAAATACAATGCTGGAATTGGGTATGTCTAGTTTAATGAAGAGAAGGACTAGGGGTGACATGATAGCAGTATTCCAATATCTCAGGGGTTGCCACAAAGAAGAGGGAGTCAAGCTATTCTCCAAAGTGCCTGAAGGCAGGACAAGAAGCAATGGATGGAAACTAATCAAGGAGAGAAGCAACCTAGAACTAAGGAGAAATTTCAGTTAAAACAATTAACCAGTGGAACAACTTGCCTCCAGAAGTTGTGAATGCTCCAACACTGGAAGTTTTTAAGAAGAGACTGGACAACCATTTGTCTGAAATGGTGTAGGGTTTCCTGCTGAGCAGGGGGTTGGACTACAAGACCTCCAAGGTCCCTTCCAAGTCTGTTATTGTATTGTATTGTACATTTGGTGGCAACATAAGAAAAAGTCTTCATGCTAGTTGCTCTCAGTCCTTAAAACTCCCTCTCAAAATTGTCTGTGTTGACTCTTTCCTTACCAAAGACATTTTCATCACAATGTGCTCTTAACATTTATATTGACATTGCTTCCAAACTCAGAAAAAGAAAAAATACAAATATCAAATTAACAAGCTATTAAAAAACTCAATATATAAAATACACTTTTAAAATTTAGTAGAAATATTTAAACATAATATAAGACAAGCAACTGTGACCAAATTGCTTGAACATCCTTCAGTTTGTTCCTAAATGGATTTAGGAGTAGTGTGATGAGTTTATTGTTTTAGTGGTATATTAATTAATGGATTTTAATAGCTTGTTTATTTTATCTTCATTGTTACTTTTTCATTTGAAAGGTAGGAATGCATCGAATAAAATAAAAACTGTGTTTGCTAAATTCATATGTTTTAAAAAATATATTTATGAACATATAACATATATGAATATATAACCTTAAGCCCATACTGAGGTGAGACAGAGGTATATACTTTTTAAGCAAATGCAAGCATGCACACACACAATCCACAAACATACATAAAAGTCCTTTTTCATTACAGTAGCCCAAAGAGGCAGCAGAAAAATCTGTACACATAAACTGTTCATAAATTTGAATATTGCTCTGATTTCATTCAACAAGTTACCTTGTTCACAAACTTTTAATAATATTTTTTCAAATACTTCTCATGGCAATCATTAAACCACACGACTACCAATTATGAGAATTTATGGGTTCCTATTAATATCTAGGAACAGTCATAAAGACTAATTAATGAATTATTCATATTGGTGGATACAAACAGTTGAATGAGGGCTGGAAGATAGTGGGTTGCTCAAGAATGTCACTTAGTGCATTTCAACGAAGGATATCACAGCTCATTTTGTATATCTGATTTTAAAATCTAATAGAACCTAACAGAAAACACAATCATTCATTTCTAAAATATTTGCCTCTGAGTAAATTTTAGCTGTACTGTCTAAGGCCTCATATTTAGCAATTTCTTTATGAAACAATGCTTTTGCATACAGAATAAATTTTCCTGATGCCACAATCAAGAGAATGCAGTTCGATATATAGAAAAAAAAATACTGTATAGGCAAATGTTACTGATGAAACTGTTAAAAAAAGTATACAGCTTCATCTGTGTGTGATTTGTCAGGTCTGAAGCTTTGACGTGCCCAAGGGGCAGACCCCAGCGGGGAGTAGGCTGCAGAGCTAAATAGCTGTGAAAGAAGTCTTAATGTAGGATGGAATTCAAACTAACCTTGACATGACCTCAGGAAAAATATGCAAAAAGTAAAATGAATGCACTCTGCAAGATACATCCTAATTTTGTGGCCAGGGTGGTTAGTTTCACAAACATAACCAAGGCTTTAAAAGCAAAATAAAATATGAGACAAGGAGGAAGCAGGAATTCAGGGAAAATTTAAGCAGGCATGATGTGATTCAATGAAGGCATGTGAACAATTTGGAAGCAATCCAAATAAAAACCAACACTGAACAATATTGTTGTCAGCCTGTCTATTCAGGAAAAAAAAATTAGGTTGAATATAAATGACACAAAGCCAAGATTACATCATTGCATTACAAAGTCTGCTGTGACTTTTAGCTGAATAGGCCTCATGGATCTACTAGTTGATGGTAGTTATTCAGCAACTTGAGTTTTAAAATGTTTTCTTTCCATTTTATTTTGTAGGTATAGATTTTAACCAAATTTCTTGAACTGCTGCTTTATTCTGGACACTGTCCACTTGAAGCAAATGAAATTCCTATATTGTCTTTATTTCATTTTATATATTTTTGCTCACTTTTGAACAAAGCAAAAATAAATTTATCTGAACTGACAAAACAGCTCAAAGGCTAGACATGTAAAAATATTATTTCACCACAGACTTAGCTTTGCTTTTAGAATACAGGTAATCCTTGACTTATGACCATATTTGAGCCTTGAGTTATAGCTGTAAGGCATAATTTGGAAATATATGGTAGAAAAAATATGCCTTTATGCTCAGGTGACTTTTTCCAGGAAACAGTATCTGTAACTGTAGATGTATGAAGTCAAAGTTACTTCCTTTATGCATTTTCAGCAAATATCTCAGGTAGCTGTGCTGGTCCATTACAATAAAAAATCAAGTAATGTTCTGATCAGTAGAGATAAATGCACTGTCAATAATTCAGTGGGTTTATCATATTTTAAATTATTCCTTCATGAATCACAAATTATGACTCCACTATTGGCTCAAATTTAAGGCATCACATAAGTTTTCCAGTTTCTTATTTTTTATATGTCAGTTTATAAGATGGCCAGGTTGTCTATTCATATTTCAAATCTGTTTTCTTCTCACCCTTACCAACAATCACACGTTCATATAAATTGGACAGGAGGAGCACAATAGTGCAGAAAAAGTATAAAAGCAATTTAAGTTCTCAGAGGATTGAATTGTTAGATTCCACAAATCTTTGTGTTTGTATTAATTTATTGGAAACATTACAAGGAAACAGTATTACCTCTATTTTTCAACCATTACACAGACTAGTTTTGCATGTTTCAAGCACATATACAAAATTCCCTATACCTTATTCAAATTAGCTGCATACATTTGCATGGCTTATGTAAATTTAAGTTTTTCTTAACACAATTGCTGGGCAAGAGAGAAAGGAACATCTCTAAAGGAGAAACCAATAAAATAAGCATACAGCCATGTTAGACCACGGACCTGGTTCAATTGATATATAAGTATTTAGACCTTCTTCAAGGCAGAATTATTTTATTTTATTGACAGATCTTTGTGACACCATATCTGCACTGGAAGCTATAGAATGACTTATTCCTGATACATTAGCAGCTCTATGAATTATAACAATATTAAAAAAAACATTTTTCTTAGTTATAATTGTGTTGGCATATTGGGCTAAATGTATCCAAAGTAATTCTCCAACCATTCAATCAAAACCTTCAAATATAATCTAGATTTTGGATTATGCACTTTCATTTTGTGGAAACATAAAACCTTCTCTCTCTCTCTCTCTCTCTCTCTCTCTCTCTCTCTCTCTCTCTCTCTCTCTCTCTCTTGCATTAAAGGCTTTTAAATACTAAATTCAAAATTTTGATATGGGTTTTCCCAAAGGAGAGAATTCTTCAAGATTAAGTGAAAAAAGTATGATGTCACTGCTGAAAAATGACTACAGTGTTTAGCATTCAGACCCATCAAATCAAATCCCAGGATACCTTGTGGCTAGATTGGAAGCAAAGGTTCTAACAGTGACATTTAGAGCCCATTGCAGCCCAATAGTGAAGCCTTCTTTACTTGCAAAATTTCTTGTATAGGTGGATGTGGCCAGTTACAAAATACTTGTTTACTCATAAACCTAGCCAGATAGGCTGCTCCCTGTGTACCCCCTAGCCACCCAGTTTGTAAGTACACATTCCAATTTATTTATTTTTTCTTTTGAAATGGACCCATTCTAAAACATAGGGATGCAGCCATCTGTCATTTACATTTTCTAAGCATGCCATCAGAACCCATGTGGGATTCTAATGTATTACTGTAAAATTATTGCAGGAGGCTCATGTATTAGTTTGTAGATCCCAACTTTACATTATTATTTTTTTACTGATTTAAAAGAGTGAATATATATTAAGGTCTGCTAGGCATAGAATCTGCTGGGTTCAGAAGACTCATCCACATGTCATTTCATCTGAACATAACAGAACAAAATGCTTGATATCTTAATGTGTTATGCCAATGTCACCTGAATATCTGTCTGGTGAAATCATACCTTTTTCTTTGGATGTATGTTTGCACAAAACTGGATATGACAGTAAATGTTTGATTACATTTGTATGCAATTTTTCTACATCTTCTTTTGAATAAATGGAATAGTGTATGGAACCAGGTTATGGACCAGGACACGTGGGACATGTCCATTTCTCATTGAAACTGTGAACTTACAGTAGGTATTAGATAGGTTTCCATTGTCTCCTGGAGCTATTTAGAATAATAATATTAGGCATTTAAAATACAGTTGCACATTTGATGTTACTAACAAATTGGTGGTTGTTTCTCATAGTTTTAAGACAGTAGGGAAAACAAATGAATAGAACTGGAAGGGATCTTGGGGGTCTTCTAGTCCAGCCCCCTCTCAAGCATCTCAGACAAGTGATTGTCTAGTCTCTTCTTAAAAATCTCCAGTGATGGAGCGCCCATGATTTCTGAAGGCAAGCTGTTCCACTGGTTAACTGTCCTCACTGTTAGGAAATTTCTCCTTAATTCGAGGTTGTTTCTCTCTTTGATCAGTTTCCAACCCTTGTTTCTCATCCTTCCCTCTGGTGCTTTGGTGAATAAAGTGATCCCCTCTTCTTTGTGGCAGCCCCTCAAATACTGGAATACTGCTATCATGTCTCCCCTATTTCTTCTTTTCTTTAGACTAGCCAAACCCAGGTCCCACAGCCATTCTTCGTATGTTTTAGTCTCCAGACCTTTGATATCTTAGTTGCTCTTCTCTGAATTTTTTCCAAACTCTCAACATCTTTTTTTGTGATATGGTGACAAAAATTGGCTGCAGTATTCCGGGTGTGGTTTTACTAGGGTTTTATAAAGCGGTACTAATACTTCATGTGATCTTGATTCTATCCCTCTGTTTATACAACCCAGGATTGTATTAGCTGTTTTGGTTGCTGCTGCACACTGCTGGCTCATAGTCAAGTGATTGTCCACTAGGACTCCAAGGTCCCTCTCACAATTACTGTTTTTGAGCCAGTCTTATCCAATCTGTATTTGTACCTTTGATTTTTCCTGCCTAAATTTAAAACTTTGCTTTTCTCCACATTGAAACTTATTTTGTTGGATAGGGCCCATTGTTCAAGTTTGTCAATATCTTTTTGGATCCTGAGTTTGTCTTTTGTCAGCCAGCTACAGATCCATCTGGTGGTGATGTTGTCTATTCCACCTTTTTCTAGCTTACCAAGGAGTAGGTTGTGGTCTACTTTATCAAATGACTTACTGAAATCTAAATATACTACGTCCACAGCATTTCACTGGTCTACTAGTTTAGTCACTTTATCGAAGAATGAAATAAGATTGATTTGGCATGATCTTTTCTTAACAAACCCATGCTGGCTACTAGTTATAAATTTGCTTGCTTCTAGTTGTTCGCAGATCTGTTTTTTGATTATTTTTTCTAGGATCTTGCCAGGTATTGATGTTTGTAGTTTCCTGGGTCCATTTTTTCCCCTTTTTTGAAGATGGGAACCACATCAGCCCTTTTCCAATCCTCAGGTACTTCCCCATGCTCCAGGATTTATGAAAGATGTGGTGTAATGGTTCTGAGATAACATCTGCCAGCTCCTTCAGAACTCTGGGATATAATCTGTCGGGTTCTGGTGATTTATACTCGTCAAGGTCAGATAGGTGTTCTCTTACCTTTTTTTTCTTATTTTCATTTTTGTTTCTAGTTTGTCTTTTGCAGTGGGTTTTTTTGGTATGTTGGGCTATAGTTTCTTTTTGTGTGAAGACTGATGCAAAGTATGAGTTAAACAGTTCTGCTTTCTCCCTGTTGCCTGTTATTTCTTTGCCATCTTCTCTTTTTAGTGGACCTACAATTTCCTTGACTTTTTTCTTTTTGTTAATGTGTTGGAAGAATTTTTTTTTATTATCCTTGATTTCTGTTGCAAGTCTTTGTTCGTTCTGGGCCTTTGCTTTCCTGACTTCATCTTTGCTTGTTCTGACTGTCTGCTGATAATCGGCCTTAGTTATGTACTCATCTTTTCATTTTTTGTATTTGTCCTTTTTGTCTTTCAGTTTTTCAGAGAGATCTTTGTGCAGCCATGCTGGTTTCTTCTTGAATTTCTTGTTTTTCTTTTTCAGTGGTATTGTGTTGGTCTGGGCTTTTATGATCGCATTTTTCAGAGTTTTCCATGCTTCTTGGGTTGTTTTCCCCTTTAGGATTTTCATCCATGGGATCTTTCCTAGGTTCTCTCTGAGTTTGTTAAAGTCAGCTCTTTTGAAGTTTAAGACACTGGTTGGATTGTTTTCTATTGCTAGTGTTTGCATTATCTTAAATTCCAGTATGAATATCACTTGTTTTCTTTGTAATGTTTAAGGTGGTCAAAAAATAGAAAACAAAGACAGTTAAACTTAAGCAGTATTTGATTTCACTTATTTGAACCAACAGAAGCTTAAGAATTGTAATATGCTTCTTTCATAAAGAAATACTTTATTAAAAGTAACAATAACTTGTATATTGTTATACAAGTATAGATTGTATAATGAACAATATGCAGATTTATTCAAAAGAGCTTCCATTTGCTAGGTGTCTCATTTCCCCATTAAGTGTGTTGAGAAAATCAGCCTAAAGATTCATTATTTTAGACCTCCTCCACAACTGAAGAAATTACACTGAAATCTGCAGAACTGCACTGTACAAGATTGCATAGTCAGATTTTTTCAGTCAGATTTATAGCAGAAAGTATTAATATGTCCTACATTTAAAAATGAAAGTAAGATAGAAATATTTCAAAGAATCTACAGTATTTTATATATTAACAGGCTACCCTGATAATACCGTGAGCCTATTAAATGTAATTTTTCAGGCCACGGTGATTGGCATTAGATAGTGACATTTGAGGAATTGCTATTATATTGATTTTGTTCTTTGCATTTTATCTAATCAGCTGAACAAAGTGATACTGGCAGAAGTTAGGTGTCATTGGGTAAAGCAATTAAGTACTTAAGTAAAAAGCTAGCATATTTAAAGCATGCCTTAATCTTTAAAAATCTTTTTCTGAATTCAATTTTGTACCATTGATTCAACAACAGATAACTTCCATGGATAGGACATTGATGTACATTTAAAAGGACCATAGAGCCTGAAGTTAACATTGCAAACTCCACAATGTGACACCCACAAAGAAATTCCACTAGGCAATAGACATTTGTATAAGTACTATTGCATTATGAAAGTTTTAAAAACCAGACCAAAACTATACAATACACAATGCAGTGTGGGAGGCCACCTGGTGGTCAAATGAATAATTAATTTGAAAGACAAGCAAAACATTGTCAGTTTTGAAGAATCAAAAGTTTATAATATATAACTGAAACAAACATTTAAGGAACAAGTCCTTTTTAATCAGCAGATCATCTTCCAAAACTATAGCAAGAAATCAGATTTTATACACAAATTATACAATAAAGGAGAAATTATACAATGTCCAAAATCATTCCCTAATTGTTAGATTTTCTTTGGTTGAACAGTGATTCACTACCTAAGGGTATATTTTTAAGGATATCGAATCATTTCTTTTATGTAAAAGAATTTACAAAAATATAAAAAAGAAAGTTTTAGTGATATTAGTGATGCTGACTTGGTTCTGGAAACAACTCTGGGAGAATGCTAGTCTGATATTAATAGTGATATTAAGAGGGAATAAAATTCCATTTTTCTTACTTCTGCATAACAAGATGCAATTGCAAAAATATTCATTTCTGGAAAGAATTTAAAGTAGCTTTTCATTATAGTTGGCATCTCTATCAATCATCATCAAAATCTAGATAAGTCTTTAGGAGGGAAATGATATAATGAAAGAACTCCTTTATTGGGTATTATTTCGCTAAACTAAGATATGTCAGGATATGTTTGTTATTTCTATCTTGCAATCCAAGTTTGTGATAAAAGAATAAAAGTTTTTATCCAAGTATTTATTGCCTGGGAATTCCACGAATGATAATATCAACAAATGTTAAGGCATCAGGTCAAAGGGGGGCATTTAAAATATAATTTTACTCTTATTGTTTGCATTTCTGTATTTTCTCTTGAATTTGATACCGTTTTAAGTAGTCACTCTTTTTTCAGTTTTCAGTATAAAAGGAAGTTATACCTATATATACTAAAACTCTCATGTCTCTTTGTCACCTTCAATTCAGTGAAAATAGAAAGTATAGGACAACAATTATTGAATCAAGACAAATCAAGTCGCTGACTTACAGTGTATTGAGACCATGGGAATGAAATTTAGGAAAGTTGTGGCTGCTTCCAAGAAATCAGGAAGTTTCATGGCTCAAAGGTGGATGAGACAGCCATTTCCCCATCCTCTTTGGCCTCTGTACTCAATCAGCTGATGACTAGGCATAGCAAGCAGCGATTGCTGCTTCGGAACCAGGGCTGAAATTTGAAATCTCTTAATGGCAGTGGGCAGCAAAAGGATGAGGGAGCAATTGGATGCCTGCTTGCAAAGTAGGGCTAGCTGGAGCAGGCCGACAATCAACAAGTGAGCCTTCTTCCTTCCTGGGGGCACTTGGAGACACATCAGGATGGGGAGTGTGGGTGCAGTTTTTCTCACGTTCCACTGCTCTGTTTGTTCCCCCTCCCCAAGCAAAGTGGCAGGCAGTTCTGCAGGTCAGCCAAGGAGGAAGAAGAATGCTTCCTTTCTTGCCAGCTTCCCACAAGGAACATCAATGGAGTAGTCAGGAAGTTGGAAGTCACTCGCATTTTTTGCCTGCCAGTAATCATTCTGTTTCTCTGTTTAGGGAAGGAAATATATCTGAAAGAATGACCCAAAAGGTCACAGGTTGTCTAGTACACATAAAATGCTTAATATGCAACAAGCTTACTTTACTCTAGTAAGCACACCGTGGTTCACTTTATTAGAATAGATCCAGGTGGGGAGGGAGGAATATAACCTCATAACAGATCAATTTCTTTCTAAAAGTTCCAGCATCCTTCTATCCATCCACCCAAGACTAGATGCATAGATTAGTTGCATATATGTAAACTTCAATTTGTGATTGGCATTGATGTTCTTTGCATATGTGTTGTTCAGATGCCAGGATGGCTGACAATAGCATTTAGCATATTTCCTGAAATTGATACCTGAAATATCAAACATGTCATGATTTTCAGATGGCAAAGTTTGCTAAAGGAACTTATCAGGGAGCACGACTGAATTCTGTGGGATTTTATTGCTGAATAGACTTTTATAGGTTGCATTGTCAGTATCTTGAACAATGGATTTAGAGTATCTCCATGGAGATCTCACTATCACAAACAAGCACTGATTCAATGAAATACCACATAAACAAACACTGATTCAATGAAGTATCATACTTCTTTGCTGAAAATGACACACTGTGAAGAAGATCAAACAAACCCATCCCATTTCACAAAAAAGGTAGTTGGAGGTTTTCAGCAAGAAGAGTTGAAATCAGTTAATCTTTTTTCTTTCTCATTGAATAATAAAGCTTATTTTTATTTAGAATCTGAGAGAAAAAAACACTTCTTTGTTTTCTTGTATTCAAACACAAATATAGTATAAAACACAATGATACCTGAGAGACCTGGATTTTTTTCAAAGTTGATCTTTATCTGAACTATTTACCTTCCTCTTTCTATGTTATTATTATAGCAACTTGTAAAATTTAAGAACATTTAAATCAAATCTCTCTACACTTTCTAGGAGCAAATAAAATTGAAAAACTGAGCTTTAGCAAACCAGATGATTTCAGAAATAGATTCTCAATGGCATAACTTCTGGACATGTCGCTAATAGCTACTGATAGATGTGTCTGCTATAAATTAGACTAATCACTTTTTAGAGTTATCTAATGTAATTGTGATTGCCAAGTCTTGTAATTCAGTGTCTCTTATATTGTAAAGATTAAAAAATACAACAGTGGACTGTGGAATGTGGAAGATAGAATCCAATAGGCAAGTCATTCATGAAGAATTTGGGCAACCAAGAAGAAGCCACCTTGGCCCAGTTTAATTCTTTCCTTTCTATTTCTGTTTTATTTTCAGCATATACTGCATGTTACCATGTAGTCAGGACTATGCTTCTTGATTAGATGTTCACACAAGGATTAATCAAGGAAAAAGAGCATCATACATTATCACTGGTAAAACAGAGAAGAAAAAAGGAGAGAAGAATAAATTCGGCCATTCTAGGGATTTTCTTCCCACACCTTCCTAATAATCTCTCTTCGCTCACTGCTTTCCAATCATCTAACATTCATGCACAGAATCTTTCCTTTTGCATTGTGGACAAACTCAAAGCTTGATACACATGCTGAGTAGAAGGTACACAGGCTACATCCATGCTGAAATTGGATAGGAGGTCATGCAGTGCCATTCTCTACAATTATCATCATCTTCTTGAATTACATCTGTCTGTATTTGGATTTACATTCTGCCTTTCTTCTTGGATCTCAAGGTAGCAAACAGTACATACTACTTTATCCAATTTTTCTCCATGACAATCTTGTGAGGTAGATTGAGTTGAGAATTAGTAATGGACGCCAAAGTCTCTCTGTTCCTATATAATCCTGCTCAGGATAAATATGTATAATAAAAGTAAAGTGTGTATACTGAAAAAGTAAATATGAGGACAACAGTATTATCTCTGATATTTCAAATACCCTTTTTTCATTTTTATGAAAAACAATCACGAACTGTATTTAGGTCTTTATCAGAGGAAATGGCTGTTTAATGTGCAACACAACCTCTGGAACAGTGTTACAGGTTGAAGTCATATTTTATAAAAAGCTAAAGGCTGCAATTTTTTGCCATTTAGGTTAAAAGTTTATTAGCAAACCATAATCAGTATCCTGATTGCAATTAAACAAGGCTCCCAAATGGGTCAACATGCTTAAGTGGGATCTGCAATCATTTAGATTTTAACATGATGGTTATTACTTATTACCAGGATGCACAATGAGATATTGATTATTTTTAACCTTTAGATTTAAGGATTCAGGAAAGGTCAAGGCAGTAGAGCAGTCTACCTTTCCCGTCTAGTAAACTTATGGCCTTTAACAGAATTCTAATGATTCCACTTGGCAAGGCAGATCTGAAATTAGTTTATTCTCTTGGCAGACAGCTACCATGATCTATTTTGAAAAGTCTGCATGGATAGCATATTTTATACTTTTTGCTGCTCTTGGACTTGTTGAGAATATGCAGGGGCCGTCTGATTAACTTCAGCTTCTGTTAATGTTAACTTTATAAGCCAGCCTCAGCCAGTGGGACAGAAGTGGGTAACCATGTAGTTAAATAAGAAGAAATATTGCCAATATTCTTGTTTGTGGGGGAAAAAAAATCTTTTTGCAGATTTAAAAGTGTACAGCTTACACATAGAGTGAAACACACCGAGATGAAAAACAGTTGGGATGAATAACTGTATACTGAATCTCCTCAGCCTTCCTGGATCTGTTAAAATACTGTCTACACATTGGTAAATTGGTAAATTTAAAATTACACTCACTAAGCGTGTAAGCTTTTTTGCCTTCCTAATTAGAATAAAATCATCTATTTGGACAAAGCTATTATTCAAGATGAAATGATACAGGGGGGGCATTTGTTGAACTACCAGCTTTCTTTCACTTTGCTAACATTTGGAATGGCTTCGTGCATTTATACCCACAAACAGAACAGACTTCAGTTCCAGAAGAATTATGGGCAAGAGAAAACATATAACTGTTGTGTTACATTAATTTGCAGAACACTTGGCATTATCACTGCCAAGTAGTCAAATTGTTCCAGGTTGTTCCGGAAGGTTGTTATTAATAGCATGTTTTCTGAGGAAAGTTCTGTCTACTTTTGGAACTGCATTTCTGTTGCCAAGGAAACTCCTTAAGCACAGCATTCTCCGAGCACACTGCTGCTTTTGTTTGCCCGTATCCTATTCATATCATCTAAGTAAGCACTTTACGCATACTTCAGGCTGCAGTTTCAAACACTGAAGTATTATAGCTTCTGTTCACTGTTCTCTTCAAATATATTTCACCTCCTCCATGTTCAGTTTCCCAAATTATTTTAAGTTTATTTTCAACTATAAAACAGAGAACTAGTCCATTCCCCCGCACTTCACCACCCCAACACATTTTCCCCATGCATTTGAATTATAGCTTCATGAATTATAACATTACTCTTTAAGTGTTAATTATTTTTTCACTCCGAAATTAATGTAGTCATTTCCTACTGATTCCAGCCTACACTATTATTGGAGCACAGAGCAAAACATGTCATTGAATTCTAAGCCAGAATTGCTGTTGTGATTAATCCTGGTCACATGGACCATCTCTGCCAAAAGGAGATCACTGAAGAAAGGTGACAAAGACAGTGATTTCCTGTCAGCAAAGACTACGACAGGGGCTGTCTAGAAGTGATGCAAATGAGGGAAACATTCACCATGGTTTGTTTGATCCACTTCAGGACACAGCATCACACAGAGCTGGGAAAGAGGCACATGGAGCAGCAGCACACCCAGAGGAGAAAATGAGTTGTACCTTCAGAAGCTCAGAAATCCTCTATCCTCTTACATGTTACTAGTGAAAAGAAGAGACATAATTTGCCCACAAATGATTGCTGCCATAAGCATATTATGCATCACTGCAGGCTCATCCTTATACAAATAATAGATTTAAGTCAGCAATCATCTATCCTAAACTACTTAATGATGTATATGTTTGTACTTCAAGTTAAAATACGATAGGAACAAGGTTCTCAGAAATGTTTATTTTTGGTTAGCGGTGCTGAATTACATCTACTCATCAACCTTTTAGTGCATTCACAGCTGCATATTTAATGGGCAAACAATAAAGTAATACACTAAAACATTGTATAATAATAATAATAATAATAATAATAATAATAATAATAATAATAATAATAATAATAATAATAATAATAATAATAATAATAAAGTTGGAAGGGACCTTGGAGGTCATATAGTCCAACCCCCTGCTCAGGCAGGAAACCCTATACCATTTCAGACAAATGACTGTCCAGTCTCTTCTTAAAAACTTCCAGTGTTGGAGCATTCACCACTTCTGGAGGCAGGTTGTTCCACTGGTTAATTAAGGAAATACATCTGTTGGGACTGAGAAGATGGACCTTCTCTGTAGTGGCTCCTTCCCTGTGGAACATCATTCCCCCAGAGATAATATTGGCCCCCATCTTGTTACTTGTCCGAAAAGTCCTGAGCACATGGTTCTGTCTGGGGACCCCAGTTGATATGGAGCCCATCAAGTGGTTTGTTGAATTGTGTCTGTCACCGACACAGAGCGGAAGGGTGGGATTGTGTATGTGTGTGTGTGTGTAAACTGTGTTTTTTTATTATTATACACAACCCAGAGTCACTGTGTGTGAATTGAGTTGCCATATAAATTTGTTTAATAAATTAATTAATACAATCTGTTTTTACCAGGAGGAAACTTCTAAGATTCTGTATCTGCCAGATATGGTAGACTACAGTCCTCAGAAATCACACCTGTCTGTCTGTCTGTCTGTCTGTCTGTCTGTCTGTCTGTCTGTCTGTCTGTCTGTCTGTCTGTCTGTCTGTCTGTCTGTCTGTCTGTCTGTCTGTCTGTCTATCTATCTATCTATCTATCTATCTATCTATCTATCTATCTATCTATCTAGTATTTATCTCCCTCTCAGAATGACTCTGAGCAGTGTAAAACTAAAAGCATAAAAAATATAAAATACAGTACATTAATAAAAGTCAGATAAAAAACAAAGATAAAATTATATTTTTTACATTCTTCTTCATTTACATTTCCACATATCTCATCAATAAATCACCAAATTATTTAAATGAATAAAAATTGAGCATTAACACAGAGACATAGAATAATAGATTTGGAAAAGACCATTTAAGCAGATATCCAAATAAAGCACTCCATCAAAAATGGTAGCTGTCAAGCCTCCATCTGAACACCTAGTGAAAAAGAGTCCACCACCTCCTTGGTTTCACTGATTGAGAAGGTTTTTTTTTTTATAACATTTGATTTCAATTTTCTATAAGGTGACCAACTTTTTTACAATGAAAAGGAGGACACAAATAAATTGAAGAAAAAAATATCGTAAATAAAAGAAACATTTTATTCATTGCAACAATAATACAGACAACTTGCATGTGCAAAGTTTGCCAGCCGGGTGTTTTGGCACGCTCAGCAGCAATTCCTATTGGCTTTCGAAAGCCAATAGTGGGAGTAGCACAACTCATGCAAAAGCTGGAAAAAAAACCATCAAAAAAAGGTGCCGGAATGCCGTTCTGAGCGTTCTATGAGGGAAAAAAAGCCCTGCAGATTAGTCTTCAAATATCGAAAAGGAGGACATGAAGGAGGACACTTTTTGAGGGAGGACAGAACTTACAAAAGGAGGACTGTCCTCCCTAAAGGAGGACGGTTGGTCACCTTATTTTCTAGAATATAAATAAAAATAAATAGAATAGTTCCTATGATTTGGAAATTATACTCTATTCATACAACCTAAAATTGCATTTACATTTTTGTACCCGTATGAAACTGCTGGCTCATATTTAGTTTCTATTCTAATATCTTTTTTACAGTTACCAAGCCAGCTATCCCCTATTCTACATTTATCCATTTGATTTTTATTTCCTAAGTGAAGAACTTTTGCTTGCTTCAGTTAAAGTTCATTTGGTTTCTTTCAGCTCATTTCTCCAACTTACTTGGATCAAGATTATTTCTGTCCTTTAGAGAGTCAGCTCTCTCACCCAATTTTATGTCATTTGCAAATTTCCCAATCATTCTCTCCATCTCTTCATCCAAGTCATTAAAGAAATATTGATCTGTAGAAAATCCAGAATTAAACTTTGGGGCACCTCACTTAATCTAGTTTTGTAAAGTCAGCTAAGTATTTGTTTAAATATAATATCATCCATGTAATTATNGATTGGCCTTTTCAAATATTTTCTTTTAATTTGGTTTTAATGGATATTTATTGTACTGTGGTTTTATAAGGCTGTTAGCCGCCCTGAGTCCGGTGAGGAGAAGGGCGGGGTACAAATTAAATTATTATTATTATTATTATTATTATTATTATTATTATTATTATTATTATTATTATTATTATTATTATTATTATTATTAAAAAACAAAGATAAAATTATATTTTTTACATTCTTCTTCATTTACATTTCCACATATCTCATCAGTAAATCACCAAATTATTTAAATGAATAAAAATTGAGCATTAACACAGAGACATAGAATAATAGATTTGGAAAAGACCATTTAAGCAGATATCCAAATAAAGCACTCCATCAAAAATGGTAGCTGTCAAGCCTCCATCTGAACATCTAGTGAAAAAGAGTCCACCACCTCCTTGGTTTCACTGATTGAGAAGGTTTTTTTTTATAACATTTGATTTCAATTTTCTATAAGGTGACCAACTTTTTTACAATGAAAAGGAGGACACAAATAAATTGAAGAAAAAAATATCATAAATAAAAGAAATATTTTATTCATTGCAACAATAATACAGACAACTTGCATGTGCAAAGTTTGCCAGCCGGGCGTTTTGGCGCGCTCAGCAGCAATTCCTATTGGCTTTCGAAAGCCAATAGTGGGAGTAGCACAGCTCATGCAAAAGTTGAAAAAAAAACCATCAAAAAAAGGTGCCGGAATGCCGTTCTGAGCGTTCTATGAGGGGAAAAAAGCCCTGCAGATTAGTCTTCAAATATCGAAAAGGAGGACATGAAGGAGGACACTTTTTGAGGGAGGACAGAACTTACAAAAGGAGGACTGTCTTCCCTAAAGGAGGACGGTTGGTCACCTTATTTTCTAGAATATAAATAAAAATAAATAGAATAGTTCCTATGATTTTGAAATTATACTCTATTCATACAACCTAAAATTGCATTTACATTTTTGTACCCGAATGAAACTGCTGGCTCATATTTAGTTTCTATTCTAATATCTTTTTTACAGTTACCAAGCCAGCTATCCCCTATTCTACATTTATCCATTTGATTTTTATTTCCTAAGTGAAGAACTTTTGCTTGCCTCAGTTAAAGTTCATTTGGTTTCTTTCAGCTCATTTCTCCAACTTACTTGGATCAAGATTATTTCTGTACTTTAGAGAGTCAGCTCTCTCACCCAATTTTATGTCATTTGCAAATTTCCCAATCATTCTCTCCATCTCTTCATCCAAGTCATTAAAGAAATATTGATCTGTAGAAAATCCAGAATTAAACTTTGGGGCACCTCACTTAATCTAGTTTTGTAAAGTCAGCTAAGTATTTGTTTAAATATAATATCATCCATGTAATTATCTTGTTAATGAGCATGCCTTGGATATAAAGTCAAGATATATTATGTCTATAGCATCCCTATAATCTATTAAAGTAGTTATATGATCAAAAACAAGTTAAGATTATCATACCAAGATTTGTTCTTTACAAATGCATGCTTATTTTTGTTGATTACTATAGTTTCAAATTGCTTATAAATCAATCTCTTCTTGATTTCCTTTGGGTAAGTGTAAGCTTTATTTAGTCAACAATCATACTGGAAAAAAGAAACTTTGTAGAATGTAAGAACAGTAAAAAAGGAAGTTCCATAAGGAACTAATAAGGTTGATTATTCTCACTGATGAGCCCAAAAATATATATCATTAATATTTAATAATTACAAAGCATTAACCATTAGCCTCCTAATGACAATTGCACAAACCAAAAAGGATGTATTTCCCCATATCATAACAACCATGAACAACTTAGCAGCAAATGAATTACTAAGTTATTAATAGTTATTAGTTACTATTTGGATTATTATTCCTTCCTTAGCACCCACAAAATAAAGGTGATCCAGTCACTGTAAAGATTGGCACTGAGGCCATATTATTTCAATTATCCCTTGACCCTCCTAATAAACCCAGCTATGGGATTAAAGTTCGCAGTATGAAAGACCTAATTCAATGCCCTTCCCCTTGAGATGATTGGTAATTATTCAAGTAAGTAAAAAACCCACCTACCTAGACATTAGTTTTACACAGAATGTAAGGTGACAAAGTCTCATATAGGCTTTGTCATATAGAAAATTGATTCCTGATGCCAGTTGTAACAAAGAAACAGAGGCACATTCCTGGGGACTCAGAAATTAGACCTTAACAAATTACATTGGACTAGTTCCAAGGGTCTTAGGTTTTTGTGGGAACAGATATGAGAACTAAAAAACAAAAAACTAATAACTTTGGTTTTAAAGCTGTCTAAAGAAGTTTTGTGCAGTGGACAGATAGTCTCCCGGTTTTTGATACCTGTAAAATGTAGAACAGCATTAATAAACCTATGGCTCTGATTGTTTTGTTTCCTCTAGACAACAGTAGGTTGAAAAATAATGGATTTGTAGTGATGTTATTTACTATACAGCTTAATTCTCCAGTAATAAAAAGCAAGCCTTTTGGTGAAGAATACTATATTTGACTTAGAGAAATTATTAATGAGCCTATCCTTTCCACAATATGATGCAGGAATGCAAGGGCTTTATCTCAAACACACTTACACTGTGGGAAACATAATGGCAGGTTCAGCAATGAAATGAACTGAAAGTTAGGATCAAAGTACTCTTTTCCAAGTCCAGATTAATATAGACATTTTAAAAAGAAATTTTAAAAAAGAATTATTGTAATGTGAATTTTTAATTTTGTCAGCCACCTGAAGTCACCATGTGAGAGTCACCGTGCGTGAGGCCATATAAATTTGTTTTAAAATAATAAATAAATAAATAAAACTATACTCTAAAATTGTTTGATCAGATGCCAGAGTGAGCACATAAATTAGGCAGCAAATTGTGCAGATGGTATTTTTTTAAAAAAATATGGTAAACTAACAAGACTTCTCTTAGCACTAACAGGAAGCAGACCAAGTAGACATTTCAAGATCTCTGACTTTTTATGTAAAAAGTAATGAAGCTGTCATGAAAGCATTTCAATAACTATAACATTTCAGCCCCTATTTATAGTGAAATTGTCTACGGAGATTCTCAGTCATCTAGTTCATGGTTGTCCCAAAGGTGCTTTTTCCCCCCCAAAGGCAACTGGTCTTTATTTTGCTTGAAGATGTTTCGCTTCTCATCCAAAAATCTTCTTGGATGAGAAGTGAAAAGTCTTCAAGCAAAACAAAGAAAGTCCAGTTCCTTTGGGGGGGGGGAACACCTTTGGCATAAGGTTGAAATTCTTGTGCTGTTTTTTTCTATCTGCATGATGCAACTAGCTTAAAACTTTTGGAGGTGATGGTGATAAGGGTGGTTTCTTCCTAGGACTTATGATTGTACTAATCCAGTCTCAGTATGAACTAATCCAGTCTCAGGCTGTTTGTTTCTGATCCTGACAGAAGAAGCTCTCACATTTGGTCAATGATTTCAACGTGAAATACAAAGAACAAAACTAATAAATTGCCATTCTAACATTTAAAATAGAGTGTATTTTAATGTTATTAATATTGCCATAAAAAAGACTGAGAACCAGCTCAACAATTAAAGCTAGCAGCAATTAAAGATATCAGGTTAGAAACCAGCTGACTGTGAGTTCTAGTCCTGCCTTGGGCACAAAGCCCAATGGGTGACCTTGGGCAATTCACTTTCTCTCAGCTCCAGGAAGAAGGTATTGGCAAACCAAGTCTGAACAATCTTGCCAAGAAAACTGCAGGGGCTTGTCTAGTCAGTATCTGAGAACTGGACATAGTTGAACAGAAGAGAGAAAGGGAGGGAGACCATATAACAATTACAATAATGAAAAAAAAAAGATTTTAGTAGATGTAAAAGTTCCACAGATTTAAATGCCAGAACATATTTCTCATTAGCTGTGATGATTAGAAGCAACCAGAGAACGGTTGCTGTTGATCACAATTGATGGGTACTTTTGGGAATAGGTGGTCCTGCTGATATATGGTTCCAACTCTACATACATTTAATGTAAACCTGTTTGTCCAATGTTAATTACTCTCCCCTCCAGCTACTATTTACCTCACCCAGGGGAAAAGGCAGGTAGCTGTTTTTTTTAATCTAACTTTCTTTAGAAAGCTTTCACTTTTTTCCACAAATTTTAATGCCATTTAGCCAAGGGAACAACCTATCTTTTATAGGACAGCTTTGTGTTTAACCTCTCCTCTTATTAAATCAACATATTCTTTATAAATCATTATGCCAGTAGCAGCATTTTTCAAACCCACCATGCACACCTCCTTACTGAAGATTTAATCAGGGCAGATTTTATATAATATGTATCTCAAGCACCTTAAATGTTTTCATAATCAAACCTTCAAATGTCAAAGGAGATGCCAACATTTTTATATTGGTAAAGAACTGTTTGGTTAATTTTATTCCCTACATGCTAACAATTTTAACAATCATATCTTACTCAATTTAATGGGGTTTTAATCTAAAACACAATTAATCTTCTGGGGAAAATGTAAGGAATTATTATTAACTTCATCTAGTATACTCATTTCTACTCTCCACAGCTTCAATAAACCCTTATTTGCTTAAATTTTGAAAGCTCCAGACAGAAATATTGCATCAATACAGAGGTTTCTATTAAAGAATTAATAAGAGGAGTTTCCATGCTTGGGCCAGATCCTATAATACTTCTTGAAGATAGTTGCCACTGGAACTTTATAGAATGTTTGGGCCATCAGGGCCCATATTTTTTTGATATACAAACAAAACATAGTTGACATTTAGCTGTACAATAGATTGATTTATTAGAATAAACAAGACATATCTAAAATATTTAATTTTGGTTGTGTGTTTTAAAAGCAAAATAATGACTAAGAAATAGGTGTTAGTTCCACGACTGAAAGACAACTCATGCAGAAGTCAAACACAAACTCATGCACAGCTATGTATGCATTATCACTAAATGGATATTAATGTCAGTCTTTACCATACCATCAAATCAAAAGTTGATACATAATTATCCAAACTCTTTACTTGTTGCATTGCTTGACCAATATCACTACCACTTTCATCTTCTTATCCTTCTGTTAGTCAGAATAACCAAATGCTCCACAGCTTTGTGTCTGAAATAATGGTTTACTGACCCAGGGACTCACAGTTGTAATACACATCCCACCCTGAGAAGGCATGAGAAGGGCTGTGAAAATATCAACAGACTCCACACATCCTGGTCACAAACTGTTTCAACTTCTTCCCTCAAGATGACGGTACAGGGCATTGCACCCCAAAACAACTAGACACAAGGACAGTTTTTTTCCTCATGCCATCACTCTGTTAAACAAGTAATTCCCACAACACTGCCTTATGTCATGGGATGTCAAACTACCTAGTAGTGCTGTATTACTATTATACTTCTCATCCTATTACCTGTTTACTAGCTTCTTATAACTACAACTTTGTTGTTTGTATCTTATTATTTGTATTGGTTGTTTTATTTAGTAACCTAGTATAATGTATGTTGATTGTTTTTATTTAGTATACTGACTATCACTGTGTGTTGTATCCTATGATTTATGTTGATTGTATTTTATGATTATGATCATGATTTATCACTTGTTGCTTGTATGTACACTAAGAACTTATGCACCAGAGACAAATTCCTTGTATATCCAATCACACTTGGCCAATAAGGAATTCTAATTCTAATTCTAATTCTAATTCTAATTCTAATTCTAATTCTAATTCTAATTCTAATTCTAATTCTAATTCTAATTCTAATTCTAATTCTAATTCTAATTCCTAGAAACATTATTGGCTAGGCAACCTAATAAGCAGGAAATGTCAAATGTTTACTTCTCAACATTCAATTCTCTGGCATGCTGGAAACCAGTAGATTATAACAAGAAAGCCAACTGTGTATTGTCCATATGTTGAGGATCATTTTTACGTCAGACTACAATCCAATGGCATCTGAAGGAAGGTTTCAAAATAATTACAGACTTGTTTGTTTAAACAATTTTGTATTCTAATGTCCTCCAGAGGCAACAGAAGGAGAATTCTTTGGATGTGAAAACAATTAAAGATTAAGCCAAGAGGCAACAAAATATGACTGAATTCTATGCCTTTTTTTAAAAAAGACATGCTGTCTGCATCTATCAGCATAAAACAAGAGAGCAGAGAAGTTGATATGAATCAGTATGAGATCTAAAAAAAAACAAAACCCATCACAGTGAACGTACGCTGAACTGTGAATTTACAGAGCATTTTTTCATACTCAGTTTGGCTATTTCTATATTGTTATTACGCTTTTAATGCATACTCTTGTCTTGCAACATACTTGCTTTATTATAGATCTTTCTCATTTATAGACTCCATAGAGGCAAAGATTACTGCTGGCAGTAGTGATAACACAGCATGTAACCTGGCAGAGATGCTTTGCTGAGCTGGCTCAGAGGTGCAATTACTTATCAGTTCAATATCTGGAAGGAAAATTCTGTGGATTTAAGAAACTCATCACAGGAAAAGAGAAAGTACAATGAACTGGTTGGTGTAGGAGAGTATCATGAATTAAAGAGACTGTTCATCAGATAGTGCTTATCCACAGAAATATTCATGGCATAGTTCTGTAAGAAGATGACCAGGTCAAACAACTCAGATATTCAGTCCATACTGACCAACACTGAAAAGTGTGAGGATTAGTATGTAAATTTTGTACCAAAAAGATGCACATTGTCTACTTCAAAGCTCAGTTTCTGTTCTCAAGTGAGCCCACACGTGGTGACAGATAGCATTAATCACTTCCCCAGCAAGGCTTGAAATGAATAATAATAATAATAATAATAATAATAATAATAATAATAATAATAATAATAATAATAATGATGATGATGATGATGATGATGATGATGATGATGATGATGATGATGATAATAAATGCCAGCTATCAATACATGGGCATGTTTTAACAAGAGGCATTAATCATTTGAAATTGACTGTAGTTCTTGTCATCCTCATATCACAAGTTCTGGGAATTTGATGGATTTTTGTAAACAATTTAAAATTTTCATATTTTTTAATGTGACTCATAACAAATTTTGAATTTTATTATTAGTGCTAAAAGTGTTGCTAGATGTTGCCAATGCTGAAGTCTGAGCCAAGTTTCAACCTACCTTAGGTTGGTGTATACATTACAGTCATCTCCTTTGTTCATTCATAAGGACGAACTAGAGTGACAATAGGCTCCAAATTTACTTTCTAAATCTGATCAATTTCAGAATTGTTCTTACATTGGAAAATTCTCACGTATTACTTTGTATCTGGTTAATCACCTGGTTGCTATAAGATTCCATGCAGGCAGCTGAGGAATTGATGCTAGTACTGAACACAAGTGAAGCCTAATTTCTGCAGGCAAATGTAATACAATTTACTGCCTGGTAAATGTGCACAAGATTGGCCAATATAACTAACTTTCCTCTCAGATGTCAGATGTAGAAGATCAATACAATATTTTTGCACAAATATTATCTCTCTCTATAATACATGCTGCTTTATATTATACTGTAGTTAGTTTTATATTAGAGGTACTCTTTTTTCTAGTTCAAGGAATGTATTCATTTTTGTGTGGCCAATTTAGAATCATATTTCAAAAATGAGGCCAGAACAAAAAAATAAATTTATTTTCACGTGCTACCATCTAATGTTTAAAATAATCTAAGACATAATAGATCCCTACAAGGGAAAGTAAGATGCCACATGTTCAGGCTGGCATTAGAAAAGCAAAGGAATAAGAGACATCATTACTTAATGTAAACTGGATAATTGAGAAATCCAAAGAATAACCTCTAAAATTCAATATGTGCTTGACTGATCATAGAAAAGCATTTGATGGTGTTGCCAGTCTGGAGAATGTGTTTTATGAAAATGAAAATCCAGACCATCTTAAACCTACACGTAGATGAAGAATCGATAATCCAGAGAGCGCATAATGAAATGGCCAAACACTATAGTCTCTGTTTTATATTTTATTTTGATTTGGCTTCAGTTATATGCTTTATTTTAGATTTTATTATGTCTTTAATATTAAGACAGTAACCAAATCAACATAGCTTAATTCTTTTTGAAAGAAAAATATCCAAGTTCCCTATTAGGACCATGCAACAATCCAACTTCTAAAGGAAAAATAATGATTTAGAACAGGAGTGTCAAACTAGCGGCCCATGGGCCGGATGCATCATGTGTAGGCCACGTTCACCCTGGCTCCGCAAAGGCAAAAACATCATGATACGTCACGATACATCATGTGACGCGATCGAGTTTGACAACCGTGATTTAGAGCATTTGGAGTGCACAAATAGCACCTGCTGGCCCTTCTTTAAAGCAAATACATCTTGTTTAAAGAGTTGCTAACAGGTGCTATATGAGTACCCTGCATGCTTCAAATTACCTTTTTGTCTTCTAATCATGATTGTAGTGTAGTCCTACTGTTTATAGTATTTTGCAGTGCAATTTAAATTTATTCCTGAACTAAAGGCTGTTATGACTAAAACTGCATGCAGCCTTTTTTTGCTATCACTGAATATTCATATCAGTCTTCTTCCAGATGTAGCATCATATTCCCAAATCAAATCTTACATTGCTATTTTTAACCCAAAATACTAATCACTCAATATCTGATTATTTTAAGTGTTTGCTGGTATTTGAATATTCTTTAAGTATCTGTGGCATATTTTCTATGAATCTGAGATGGTTTTCATTTCATGTAAATTTGACGTCTCCATTTTTATAGTAAAAAAATACCCTTTTAAAAATTTCTAGTTATTTTACAGACATAGTATAGTTTTTTAAAAACAAACAAACAGAGATTTTAGCTTTATTATAGTTGAGCAATTTATTTTTATCATTTATCACATACACACTCAAAGTACCTAAATGTCAAGAACATAAGTAACTATCCCAAAAGAATTTGTGGATCAAAAGGGACTGAATAGAAACCTGGCTTATTCTAATACAAGTAAGTCAGAATTGTCAGGGTAATTCCAAGATGGCCTATGAAAAGAAGATTCCAGTTGGTGTTTTTTCCCCCCTTCTTTTTGGTTCTTTCAAGCCAGTGTTGCCTGGATTAGTCCCTGTGGTTATCTTGGAAAGATTTTCAGAGGTAGTTTGGCATTGGCTTCTTCCAAGGGCTGAGAGAGTGACTGGCCCAAGGTCACCCAGCTCGCTTTATCCCTATGGCAATACTACAACTCCTGGTTTCTCTCCTTCACCACTACACCAAACTTTCTCTCCATTACAAGTGATACTATGCATAATTAGCTTTTGACCAATTTAGAAATCATGCACGGGGCTAAACTTCATCCTGGGAGTTGTAAATAAGGATCCCAATGTTTATAGTAGGTGGGTATACTACACCATTTTGATTCTGTTTTATCTTGATCCTTAGAATATTTTCTTAATATATGAAACATGAGAAGTAAAATCAATAGTATTAAAAAGTACAAAATATAAGTCTACTGTGCATATAACTGCATATAATAGTGTCTGTAGAAATTTTTCTATAGTTTATATTCTTAATGTCTTATTTTAGATATACATTCAACTAAGCAACTGAGCTATGATGGGTGAAACTCTTTGGGTTGTGGCATATGAATATTGTTTCATAGTGCTTTCTTTCTCAGCCAATTATGTTCCTGAGCAAGAGGGGCATTGTGTCATTTGTACAATAACATCATGATGTACACAATGTCATTTTGACATCAAAGCAGCTTCTACCATGCCTTTGCCCTTAGAGCAGTGGTTCTCAACCTTTTTAATGCCGCGACCCCCAACCGATCGTAAGTCGAGGACTAAACCGGTCGTAAGTCGAGGACTAAACCGGTCGTAAGTCGAGGACTAAACCGGTCGTAAGTTGAGGACTACCCAACGGGTCGTAAGTCGAGGACTTTCCCTGCCCGGGAGCGCCGTGCATGTGTGGTTCCTCCCCCTGCACCGGCCGAGGCGTAGCTCGCAAGCGGCAGAGATGGAGCAGGCCGACCACCAGCTGGCCCAGCCCAAGGGAGGTAAGGCACCCGTCGGAAAAGGGAAAAAAAATGGCGGACAGCCTTGCTTGGCGACCCCCGTGAAATGGTCGATCGACCCCAAATGGGGTCGCGACCCATAGGTTGAGAACCGCTGCCTTAGAGGCTTTGTACAACATCATTCACTTCATATATCAAACAGTTATAGATAGTACTGGTCATTAATGTAATGTACTATTGTAATATCATATCAGAAAATCTAAGAAAGTTAAGACTATTACACTCAAAAAAGCTTGAAGAAACTTTTAAACATAACTAGAAATAGAATTGGGAAAAAATTGTTTTCTTCCATTTAGTTTAGTCCACTACTGAGAAACTGCCTGGACAATTTCCTGCAACTTTCTTGGCAAGGTTTTTCAGAGGTGATTTGCCATTGCCTCCTTCCTAAGGGTGAAATAAAGCAACTGGCCCCAGTCACCCAGCTGGGTTTGTGTCTAAGGTAGGACTAGAACTCAGTTTCTCTGTTTGTTGCCTGATCCCTTAACCACTGCACCAAACTGGCAGCATCTGGTGTACAAACTGGTTAAGTTACTAAGCACTTTTCATTTTTTTAAAAGCAAAACACTTAAAAATGTATTTAATATTCAGTGTTTGTTTATATACTAATAAACAGCTGGCATACTAGTTTACCAATTTATTTAAAAGTAAATAATTTTCTTCCATTCAAACATTTTGTGCAAAATATTTCTATACAAATTCCAAAGAAAAAAGCAAAATAGTTTAAAGCATAATTGATAAATAAAAAATAAATAATTTGTTTTGACTTTGAATCTGTAATTTCTTCTGGAAGAAATTTTTAAAAGCTAAAGGCTGATTGCTAAACTATATTGTTGTTGATTCTGTAGCTAGTTATTAATTTTGTTCCATTTTTCATGATTTACAGTCTGCTCTTTGAAATATGCCATATGCTCAAGGAGGACAATTGTCACAATTAGTCCAATAAAAATTTCCTAAATGAGAAAGATTTACTACATCCTGATCGTTCCGTATAAAGCCTTAACAAAATCTACATTCCTGACCTTCTGCTTCCACTACACATTGAACAGTCTAAAAGGAAAACTAAAAGTAAAATGGATGGATGGATGGATAATTGGACTTCCTGTATAGTAGCAATAGTGAGAAAAGGATCATTTTCCCTGTCCTTTTCTCTCTGCATTAAATAATAAGAGTCATAATCAATGCACACATTTATAGTTCATGTTCTTCATTCATAGCAATCGTGCATTCTTAAAAGGAGAGTATCTGCTTTCAAAATAAATAACTAACATAAATTCTATTGGAAGAATGCTATATCCTGAAACAATAGATTCACTAAAAAGAATGAAAAATGATAGAAATTCTGAAAATAGTTCCTATCAAAGCACATTTTCTCATTACTACAATCATTTTATTTTTCTTCGTGTCGTTTCAGTCTGTTTAAGGATGCAGTTTCATCCGTTCCAATTCATCCAGTGACAAATCTTTGTCCTCCTATAGGATTGTACCAAATGGCATGTGATGAAGGGAACTTTCTTACAATTATGATATCGGCTCAGGCTTGGCAGCACAGAGGGGATGGAAATGAGGTTGGGGACAGGGAAGGGAATTCTAATAGACACCATGATGTATACAATGAACACAGAACTATCCTGTGAGAGAAAGACATGTCAAACTCATCAGATCTCCTATAGCTAGGTAAAGGCAGCCACAAAAGCTCTAACCTTGTAAAGATGCAGCTGCTGCTCCTCTGACATCATCAGGTCATGGCTGTCGATCACTATGGATTCCATGTCAATCAGCCAATCCCAAAGCTCCTGGTATTCTGAATCAAAGTCCAAAAGGCTGCAGATAAAGAAAAAAGCATTATGCATAATAGATTAGAATGTTCAAATCTATATATTAGAATAAGGCTTTCTGGAAAAATGCATCTTCTCTTCTGCATAAAGATTCTTTACTTTAAACAGGAGGGATGCAACACAAATATAAGCCGTGACCCACGTCTCAGCAAATTATGCCAGGTTCTGTCAACAAAAGCAGACATATTTCATTCGCTTCAAAAAAAAAAGTAAGAAATGGGAATTATAAATACAGTGTCTTCACAGTTTTTAAAGTGCCGACATATTCAGCAAACTTCTCTGTGTGATAATCATGATGAGCATTTATTTGCACCAGAACTATTTTCAGAGAAAAATGACTCAATCCATTTAGCCATCCTTTTGCTGTCCATCTGCCTATCTCTGCAAGTATATTTTCATGCATGAATAGCTAGCATTTCAACACAACACTTTAAGATAGGCTTGAGTGAAGATGGTAAGCCAGTGAGAACCAAGGCCAGATACAGTATTAGACAGGTGTTCCCTACAGACATGTTAGAAACAAAGGTAAGGACAGGAAGTCAAAACAATGAATCCTTGAATAGCCAGCAATCATTAAAATTCAAAGAAGGATCACAACGGTTTCCAACAAAATAAATCATTAGAATAAGGAGCTTAAAAGGATTAACATTATTCTCTATTGAAAGCCTAGTGAATAAGTAAAACATCACAATATAAAAAAGGGGAGGAGAAAGGAAAGGAAAGGAAACGAAAGGAAAGGAAAGGAAAGGAAGAAGGGGAAGGAGGAAGAGGAGGAAGAGAAAGAGGAGAAGGAGAAAGAGAAGGAGAAGGAGAAGGAGGGAAGGGAAAAGGAAAGGGGATCAGTATATAGAATATGTGAATTTATAAAGGCCAGCTGAAGGATCCTGAGAAAAGATGATTTTAAAAGTTTTGGGCAATTCATCTTCCAACATACACTAAAGCATCTTAGGGAAACAAATCCAAAGTACTGTACAATTCTACTGTAAACACTGTGTGGTATACTTTATCAAAACTCATACGCTTGGTGTATTTGAATTTCATGTGTAATGTCTATTATACTCTTTGTAGGCCTGAGGAAAACCAATCCAATGATGCAACAAGAAGATCCTGAACATAAATATTTGGCATCTATAGAGTTGAGTTAAATTAAGCAAAGACCAAAATCAGCAGCCACATAATACTACACTTTGATTACATTTTAAGGTTACATTTTTAATAACATGAAATAACATGTTTTTAATAACATGAAACTTTATATTAGAACTTTCAGATAATACAAAGGCAACCCTATCAATGTATTCCTCTTAAATGAAGAAAATCCTTGCTGCATCAGACTGTTATTTCTCTCTACTTCCATCATGGCATGACAAACTTTCACAAGCAGAATATGACAGCAAAACTCCTTTCAAACCACAGTCCTGGACACTGTCAGTGCTTCACACCTGCCATGGCAATACATCTTGACTGTCCAGACACTTTTACCCCATACTCAAGAGCAGAAGCTTACAGAAACAGCATGAGTAGATTAATTATTTTGTTGTAAACAAGAAATCTCATATATACAATATGGTAGATTTTATTGTAAACAAAATATCTCATACATATATTCTGCTCCTGAGTATGGAGTAAAAGTGTCTGAACAGCTAAGATTTATTGCCATGGCAGGTGTGAAATCTGATACAGCACAAATACACACACACACACACACACACACACACAATTTGCAAACTGAAGAACACAGAAATCAAGATAGATGCAAATACAGTTACAGATATATAGCACCCAGAGTTTGTTTGTTTGTTTGTTTGTTTGTTTGTTTAAAAGACTTGTATGTACATCTTATGTACCATGACCAGGGTTGCTCATAAACCAAAACAAAAATATGCAGCACCCTAAATGTAACACACTCCCACATTCAACTCAAGCCTATTTAAATCCTAGAATTTCTCCATCCTTTTCAAGTTACTGTCACAAAAAATGGCTATTTATTTTTCAGATACTGAATACCACTGGACATATCTGTGATTATTGTACCACAATTCTTAATGCAGAAATGACATATTAAAATCTGTGCCTTAGAGAATGTTGCACGTAAAAATGTACTTATTAGGGATAAAATGTACAAAGTGCCTATACAGAAAAAGAGTCATTAAATGCAAATATTATGCATTAAAATATCAACAGGTTTATGTAGTTATAGAGAGGGTTGTATATATGTGAAACTGATACGGGCTGAATATAAACTGATTTGGCCTTCATATCTCAAACATTTATCTGATTACAGTGTTGTGAGAAAGTGCCCATCATCTCTTTATATTTGTTGAAATTAACTTTGGCTCATGACAAATATGTGACATGCTGAGTTTCTGTTCCACCAATATCACAAATTCAAAGAAGATATTGTGTGCATTTTATCACAAACATCAGCTCTTGGTGAGAATTAGATCTAGGATAATTACCCATTCCATTTTTGGGTTGATGAAATTATTGGCAAAATAAATCAAGCATGTATTAAATCTTCCATTCTTAGAATCTGATATCACAGTTCTTGATTTTTTCCCATTGCTATTATGTAAGCCAGCTCTGAAAACTTAATAATGTGATATTAGAAAATAATACACAAGATTTTTGTAAAACATTGCCACAATGTAACTTCAATATGGCTTTAAATGTTATTGGGTGGGTGATGATTCTCAGGGTAATGTTCTATTTTATAAAGCTGTAAAGTATTATCATTATTTTATTTGATATGTAGATTAAATGTAAATATTTAAAACAAGTGGCATATTTATTTCTTGAATTTATTATTCCTTAAATTCAATGAAACCGTTACTTTTATTTATTGTGGACATGGAACTAAGGTTTTTTTTTATAATTTTATGGAGCCACAATAGCATAAAATTTGAAATGTTCCTGTACTCAATATGCGGTATCACTGTCATCTGATACTTCATTATACTCCGCAAAATATTTAATTGAATGCCTATTTATTAAATATGCAAGATTCTCCTCATCATACTTCTATCAGTTCTTGTAAAGGGAAACCAATCCAGAAACCTGTAATCAAGGAAACATAGTCTATGACCAAGTCCATGAGTTAAGGAATTACATTGTACCTAATAATACTATCTTCAAAATTAATCATTATTTTTAGTATTTGCCTTTTTGCATAGACCATGTGAAAAGCAACACCTGTATTCCAAGGTTCTTTATTAAGCCAAATCCCCCTCCCAGATTCCTTCACTTTTGACATCAGCCTATATTATACATTATTGTCATGCCTATGGTGACTCTCTGAAAAAATGTAATATGTCACTCCTAGTCTCCAAAAATTTCCTATCTTTGTGCTAATATCTCCAGGAGGACTGGAAAAAGCTCCTGTTTGAAATTCTAATGATCCATTGCCAATTAATATAAATAGGAATGCAAAACCCATGTCTTTCTAGATTACAAGTCTCAGAACCCACTACATGGAGCAGAGTTCAGCAATGTATGGAATACTGTCTTTGATGTAGACAATACTGAGCAGGACAGATTGGTATTCTGATTCCATACAGGTCATCTTTCTCTGTTGTTAAAATAACTGCAACATGGACAGCCTAGTATGCTACAGAATATGAATATAAATTCATTTAGTTTCTTTGTCTGTATTGAAAAATTAAGTCATAAGGAATATATTTTAACTTCGTGGATAGATAATCATAATGCAATGTTGCATACCTAATCCTTTGAATGCAAACATATTTATTAAGGTGTAGGCATTAATTCATAATATAAAATGAAAATTCACGAGTCTTTCTCATGAGAAAATAATATTGTGAGTACCATTAATAAACAAAAAAATGATTGTTGTTCAACTTTAATATTTTATCTCATTCTGATATTTTGGGGTTTTTTTCTGGAGGATAGACCTTACTCAAAGCCTTTTTCTTCTGACAAGACAAGCCACTCTATCCCTAAATACTGTTCATAAATTGGCTACTAGTCTCTGTTAGCTATTCGTTCATTCTCATGATACCTCTTCCTTCAGGTTCACCCTTGCTTGCAAGTCCTGATTCTCCTCCTTCCTTCCTGCAAGAGGTTGGAAAGGGTCTTCTCTCCCCTTCTCTTCTGGTGGTACATGTACGAATGGGGAGATGTTCCAGAGGGTAGGGGGCATGGAAGAGAAGGGGTGCTTCTTCCATCTCACAAAATGATATTTAATTGAGGGGACCTGGAATACACTCACTCTACATGAATGAACGGAGAATGTGGAAATTATTGGAGACAGGCAGTCATGCAAAGGATCAGTCTCATTGAAGGGCTTGATATATGAGGACCAGCACCTTCAATTGTACCTGAAAGCTAATTGGTAGCTTGAATAGTAGTGATGACAGATGGGCATAACAAGAAGTCCTTGTTACTGCTCACATTGCTGTGTTTTGGACCAGGTAGCAGCTGCCTTAAATAAAATATACAAGGAAAAATATGTTTTCATAGAAGTTGTTCTTAGCATTCTCCCAGGGAACAAGGCCAATTAATCAGCAATATGGAGCCTCCATTCAAACGTACATACACATCACTCATTAGAGTCTACTCATCTACTGGTCTGTTTTTTATCAAACCACTCCCACCTGAAGCTCAGCTCTCTGCTACTGGATCCTTATCACATGCCTCTGCTTAGGCTTGTATGGCTAAACCTCAGAGTCTGAGAGCCTATCAATGGGTGCAGGCAAGGAGTCCCTGGGGAGATTGCTACTCTGTTACAACTAGAGTGGCTTCATTGGAATCACTTACTCTGACATTATTGCCCTCAGATACCCCAGCCTCCACTTCCTTCCTCTCCTCTACATCTAAAGATAAGCCCAACAGGGCCATGACAATCATGCCATCTGCCTTTATATGTGACTGGGAATCAGATGGCATATACATTTATTTAATAATTATTATCATTCTCATAACTGTTTACAAAAAATAATCTGAGTATTGCTTGGATAGATGTTAATGAAAGAAGCTTCAATTTCTATCAGCGGTGTAGATATTAATTTTCCAGATTTATACAAATAAATTGTTTTAACATTAATGAATTGTAAACTTTGCTTGAAAGTCAGTTTCATGTAGTAGTCATTATCTCTCAGCCCTAGAATGAAAAAGCTCTCTCTCTCTCTCTCTCTCTCTCTCTCTCTCTCTCTCTCTCTCTCTCTCTCTCTCTCTCTCTCTTTCTCTTGCTCTCTTAATTTTTTGCATCATCCCATCCCACTTTTCCTACAGATTTCTCATGCCATGCAATTCTACCTAAAATTGCTTTGAATATATTAAAACATACTTCTCAAATTCCAAAGTATTCAAGCATAGAATGAGTTTCTTTTCTAGTATTAAATCCTAAAATCAGACTCAAGTCCATATTGATGGGCTGTAGTTGTTCATCATAGTATCTCATGGATGAGCAGAAATTATCACTGAACTAATTTGCATCACATCTCTAATCAGTATTTCTGGCAGAGTGCCTACTCTACAACCTGATAAGACCAGCTGGAACAAATTCATTTATGTTCTTTGTAGTAGAGAATTATCAACTAATATGACTTTTCTGTTTTTCTTCTTGCATCCTCTCTAATCTTTAGGAATTTATCTTCTTGGCTCTGCTGCTCAGCAGTTTTGCTTTTTATTCCCCAAATAAATTCTGAAAGTGGTTCATTCATTCCAGCAGCGCAGAATTTAAAAATAACTTGAAAATTTTAGTTCAACCCAGACATCTATATTCAGAAATAAGCCTCATTATAAATGGCATACGGCCAGAATATGTGAAAGAATGCTTCGCTGTATGTACTGTATGTGTGTACATTTGTGTACCCAAATCTATGAGTATGTATAAAATATATGCATATATTTGTGTCTACAGTGGAACTAGAACTTACAATTTCCTTGTTTCTGGCCTGACGTTTTAACCACTACACCAAACTGAGTCATATTGACCTATAATTTATTATTATTAAAATATAATTTGTGAAATAACCTTCCACCATGAATAATTAGTTTGGTCAATATATAAAGCATGTCTGTCTAAGTGAACTAGATTAACATTCTTTTTATCTATTTACAGCTGTATTCTCTTTTAGTTTTCTTTTGATTTGATTGTATTCAGAAACACTCCCACTTTCTGAGTGAACTGACAAATTACCACTTTGATATATAATGCTAAAAATGTTGACGATGCATTTTCACATAGCTCTGTATGCATCTGGTTACTGAATTAAAAAATAATCACCAAAAGTCAAATGGCAATATGATCTTATATTTTTGGGGAACTGTACATTATTGTAGCATGTGGCTTTTATTAGCTATTTACAAACAAATAATGAAACATGCATCACCTTTCAAACTCTGCTTAGGGTTTTGTTTTGTTTTGTTGTTTTGTTGTTTTTTTGGTTTTTTGGTTTTTTTGCAGTTATAACATGAAGCAGTGCAGTCAACACAAGCATCATAATGATGTCTTGGTGCACCATGTTAAACTGTCATCATTAGCAATCAGCAATTGTTTGAATAAAAATACTATTAAGAGCAGTCCATGAATGGGGTTACATGGTGAAATTATTGCTAATCTAATCTAATCTAATCTAATCTAATCTAATCTAATCTAATCTAATCTGGCCATTTATGGTTCTTTTGTGTCATCCTCCAAGACAGAGAAGATTCTGACCTCAGAATGAAACCTGATTTCCCACCTCTTTTTTGGTTTCCAGAACTGGCTATTTCTAAGGATATAAAATCCTAGTTTAAACACTACAGCACACAGAGAGAGACCCAGCACATTATTCAAGGTAAGCAATGTTATGCAAACCAAAGAAAAACAGTAAGAAGTAGTACATCAAATTAAAGGCACAAGCTAAAAAAAAGAAAAAGAAATCTGAATTTAGTTCATGCCAGCAGCATTTACTATATCTCTCCATATGTTTCTATCCTTGCAAAGCCTTCTTGCTTCTACTATATTAATACACTACTTCATACATCATGTTTTGTTCTTTTAAGCTTCTTATTCAGCACTTATTCATTCTTGATCTGATCTCTTCTTTTACCAGGCACACGTCTTAAGCTATCCATTCCCATTACATCCAATTTATCTTTATGATTCTGCTAACATATCCACCTCTCACTTTCATACATCCAAATGGGCAGAAACATGTTCTTACACATAGCCATTTTAGCTTTTGGTCACAAATATTCATTTATCACAACAGACTACATATTACCCATTATCTTTCTACTGGCATTTATACACCTCAAATTTCTCCATCTTTTCCCCCAGTCTTAGTGAACATTTTACTAAGATTCATAAATTCATCTACCAACTCTAATTTCTTACCTTGCAATCATTCATTCTATTTTATTTGGTCTTTGATACACAAATGTTCAGATTCATGATCCTTATTGCATCATACAATCTAATTAACATTTATTGTAAATTAATTTGATCTTAGCCAATAACAGATCATCTGCATATAAAAATGCAGATATATTACTACATATGTAACGTATTGCTGTTATTACAAACATTTCTTATACATTTATCAATAAATACATTAAAGACCAAGGATATCTCATTTTATTGTCTGCTCACTGTTGAATCATTCACTGAGCTTTCCATTTATTCTCATGCCAGGTTTATTCCCATCATATATCAATCTTACTGCATCAGCAAACTTCCTTTGATTTCAGATATGTGCAAAACAACCTATTATTCAAGCCTACTCACTTTATCATAAATTTGTCTAAATCAACATACATTAAATTTTCTCTTTTTTTATTCATTCATTTCATCATGACTTTCTGAAGGTGAAAAATCTTGTTTGTATAGTCCTGTTTATATAACAACACGTTGTACTTCCCAAAATTGGCTCTCTGCTACCTGTTCTATACTTTCAAATAACTACTGAAGCATATTGAAGAAACTAATATCCCTAAAGTTTTTACATTCAATTCTTGGTACTTTTTCCCTTTGTGTAGGGAAACAATAATAGCATTTTTAAATCTTTAGGCATAGATGGGATTTTCATACACACGTTAAAACAAGTTGCACAGCCATTCCATGAAAATGTACTTTTACGCACATCAAACTACTGTGAGTAAAAGATACGTGCATATACTGACAATAAAAGTATAATTCAATAATAATAACAATAACAACAATAACAATAATAAGTGCTTCTGCAAGAAGTTCACACAGACTGACTATAAACAATGGCATGACAAAGTAGCAACAATGGTGCATTGAAGTATCTGCAAGAAATATTATTTGCCAGCAAACAAGAACAGGTGGGACTACTAAATGAAGAAGTTAAAATGGTCTGGGCCTCTAGATTTCAAACAGACAAGCAGCTGCCACATAACATCTTAGACTTAATAATTGTCGATAAGAAAGATAAAAAAAGTCTGGATAGTGGGTGTGGCAGCACCTGGAGACAGCTGAACAGAGGACAAAGAACTGGAGAAAATCACAAAATAAAAAGATCTGCAAATAGAAGTAGAACTACCATTGCAATAGAAAGCAAAGATAGTAACAATAATAAAAGGGGTCTTAGGTGCAAGCCCAAAACTTTTGGAGTACCACTTGAATACCATCAACATGGACAAAATCATCATCACTCAATTACAAAAGACAGCTTTATTTGGAACAACTTGCATCATGCGACAATAGATGTCCATGTTGGAAGTAAATAACTTTGTTACATGGGTAGTTTTAATCATAAGTTACTCATATTGGATTTATTTCCAACATGGATATTATAAATGTTTTTGGGTGCGTTTAAAATGTGCAAGTGAGGTTGCAGCTGACAAAAAGGAGCAAATGACTTCTAGCATACACACACACACTACACCACGGGCACTAATATATTAAAATGATATCATATACGTACCTTGCCATATGTATACATTCATACACATACATTTGAAAGAGGAGGGGGGCAACAACTCTGTTAAAATGCAGTACTGTACAGTACTGTACTGTCCAATACAGTACAGTACTGTAATGTAAATGTAAAGAACCTCAGCAGGCCTAAAATAAATGAACTGCACATGGGAGATATTAAGTCTGTCCTATGACACAAATATATATTTTCTATTTTCCATTACATTATATCCATTTTATTTGGAGGCAGCAGAGCTGAATTTAAAAGCTACATTTTGCTACATATATTAGGAGGTCCTGATTATGTAGTGAGTTCTATTTTGTCTATAATTAATCCCATTTTGCTTCAAAGCTATTGGCCCAGAGGTCACCAGCACTGCATTGCAACTAGAAGCAGTGATTATTACAATTAATTACCAGATTATATCAGGTAATCTTTGACATGCCTGAATTGTCAATTTTGCAGGGACATCAGATTGACCATAGCTGGAAAAAAAAGTCTGTGAAAGATAGATATTTAGGTTGATGCTGGGAAAAATGCTAGATTTCATTTAATTTTGTACTCATTTTTTTGTACAAATGGTGCAGAACAAATAAAATACAAGCATAAAAATACAAATCAATGTATTCCAGGATGAAACCTTTAAACAAACTTGGTCAGCTGTAATTAGTTTGCCCAGTCAGTGATCAAGTAAGTTTGGGAAATGAGTTGCAGCAGACTGATGTTCTACAGTACACACACACACACACACACACACACACAGAGAGAGAGAGAGAGAGAGAGAGAGAGAGAGAGAGAGAATGATGGATTCCCTGTCTTTTGGCTTAGTAAGAAAAATATTTCTGGCTAACATAGAAGTGAGGAAGAGAAGATCATGTTTTTTAAAAAAGAAGATACAGATCACTGAGAATAAAACAACAAAAAGAATAGCTCCCTACCCATTACTTCCCACTGTGTGAACTTTTGACATATCCGCAAATTCTTCCTTTCGATTGCTGCTGCTGTTGTACTGCTCACTGTATAGCTTTAAGGACATCTGCTCAACAGCATCTCTTTGTGCTTCCAGAAAGCATAGCTGAACCTCTGCCTAGAAAAAGGAAACAATAAGGAATGAAACCTTGTTTTAATTCATAACAAATGCTTATATAAAGTTGCCGGTTTTAGATTAAATGAATAACTCAGCCAGCATTCATTCACAGTGATATTAAGCATGATTGTAATAATTATTGTATTGATTTTTAATGACACTGTTTTTATAAAAGTATTGGGGTGGGGGAGATTAGGAACCATGCCTCCTTCCATTAATTTTTAGAGGAATTTTTCTTTCTTGATTAACTGTCTTAGCTATAATTACAAATCAATGTTTTTTCTAGGACCATTGGTATTATCAAACATCTCTGCTGCACAAACCACAGGAAAAAGAGAAATAATCTGGAAATCCGAAAAGTTTACAAAACAGCAAGCATTATCTCTAAGTATTTTGCTGTATACTTTGTCCAAGCAGTAAGTTAAGAATGCACAGCTATTTGCTCATATTGCAGCTTTGTCTTTTCTGTGTCAGTTCTAACAACTAAAGAAACAAATTAGGGCCTTCTTGTCAACAAAAAGCACCTTCCACCTGAACTCAGCAACCCTGTATGCAGTGGTGGGATTCAGCCAGTCCGCACCAGTTCGGCAGAACCGGTAGGTAATTTTTTGTTGCCCAGGCCCAGAATGGACTTCCGGAAACGGCATCCACACAGAGAACCAGCTGTTCACATATTTGAATCCCACCACTGCCTGTATGTATTTGTGCCCGCTTACTGAATGCTGACCCATTTCTCTCAGCCTTTGTCTAAATTCATGTGCTGGGCTCCACAGCTTTCCTGCATGGTGGAAGTTTTGATGCCAACTGAATGTATAATGTGTATTGTTTGGATCTGGCTTAGCACTGGTGAATGAATCCAACTTTTGTGATGTATTGATCGTGGTGTATTCTTCACCAGGACTTTTCAACTAACGTTAGAGGGAAGAGCCTAGAGACTTGTGAAACAATCCTTCCAGCTGAAGTGAACATGGAAACTCAGTGAAAACGATCTCTGCATATATTTTTATGTATTTATTTGTATCCTGCCTTTATTATTTTTACAAATAACTCAAGGTGACAAACATATCCAACATACTTCCACCTCCCATTTTCCTCACTGGCCTTAACCATAGACCAAATCTCTCTCTCTCTCTCTCTCTCTCTCTCTCTCTCTCTCTCTCTCTCTCTCTCTCTCTCTCTCTCTCTCTGTGTGTGTGTGTGTGTGTTTGTGTGTGTGTGTGTGTGTGTGTAGAGACAGAGAGAGAGATGGACAATAATTCCATGAAAGCTATTGTTGATGTATATTATAATATGTTATATTATTTTGTTATTGACAATCAAATTGGAAACACATGTGTATGTGCCTATATGAAAATCTTTTCCTTTTTTTTTTTTTTTTTTTTTTTTTTTTTTTTTTTTTTTTTTTTTTTTTTTTTTTTTTTTTTTTTTTTTTTTTTTTTTTTTTTTTAAAATTTTTTTTTTTTTTTTTTTTTTTTTTTTTTCAATATAGAATTTTATTGTTTTTATCATAAACAAAAAAATACATCACAAGTATTACACAATGATTTATCCCATCCCCCTACCCCCCAGACTTCCCAAACCAAACCTAGGCTAACATTCAACTACAAGTAAACAAATATTAATATCTCTAACTCCAAACTCTAAACTTAAGCAA